>NW_020837969.1:5673492-5772749 GCF_003676395.1 Aethalodelphis obliquidens
TGTGTGTGTGTGTGTGTGTGTGTGTGTGTGTGTGTGTGTGTGTGTGTATATATATATATATACACACATAACTGCAACTTGGAAAGGGGCTAAAGAAATGTATCCAAATTACAGGTAATATACTCATCAACAAGGGAAATGGGATTACCATTCAATTCCTTGCAGAGAAATGACTAATCAAATTATTTCAGAAATTAATTTTTAAAGGGAAAATAAAATGCAAACTTGAATTGGTAAAATTAGTTTATAATCATATAAGGTACCAAGTATTTACTATGTCACTATAAATACAATATAGTTAAAAGGAATACCTTGTCTGTAGGGCACATAACAGTTCTCATGTCATACTTCCTGACCTTTTTCCATGAGCACTATTTACCATATTTGCAAGAACTAAGAAAAGTAAAATATTTCACATCATGGAATCGCAGATGAATATTATCTTGCATAAAAATACATATTTTTGATTGTATTTCAGGTATTTTGATTATCTGAGAGTGTATAGAATCTGGTTCATTTAGTATAAGAATGGTCAATAGTGTTCAACTCTCACATCTCCTTGATGGTCTGGAGCGCAGGGTTGAAACCTTTAGCTGATCTCAGAGCGGAAGCATGTCACGATCACTTAGCAGTAACTGAAACAGGAAGGAGAAAGTCATGGTGACATTTACTCCACATCTTTACATCTGTGTATCCCTCCACGGGTCTAACTGACTAATTTATTGTTAAAATCACAAATTTAACTTAATTCGTAGTCAGAAAATTTTTCCTGCCTTTTAAGATTAGTGATGGAAGGAAATGAAAAGGATCAAAGGCTAGATGTCATTGTGTTAAAGAAAATAAATAAATAAAGTAAAATGGCTTGCAGTGTCAGAAAACTTACTGCAGGGATTCACACAACACACAAGTAACCTGTGGTCTGACTGCGGGTCATGACCTTTTTATATCCCTCTCTGCACCTATACCTTTTTATGAGCTCATCACGGGCCTGTTGCCTTTGGACTTGCCGTATGACTTACTTTCCCCAGCGATATGTGGGCAGAAGTCAGAATGTTCCAGCTCCAAGCTCCGGCTGTAAGGCTTGCTTCCTTTCACACCCATCAACATGAGGAGGACATTCCACAGCTACCCTCTTGTAGGGAACAGGGTGGGGCTGGGGAGGGGGGAATGCTACTTCCCCCCAACAGGATCTGACTCTCTAAAAGTAGTGGCTGAAATACTAAGATGCTATGGAGAGCTTTTCATAATCTCATGGGACTGGAGGGAAAAAAACTGGCGTCCATATGCTGCCAAGGAAGAAAACGGCCTAATAATGGTGCCCTTTCAGTGAGAACCACGTGGGTCTACACCCTGACACTAGCGTGAAATAGACTCTCCTTTACAAAGACTGAAGTTCAGCTTCAAATAGGTTCATTCAATGATTGCATTGAGGGGGTCTTCCCTACCCTCATACTTTCCAAAAGCAAAAGCATGTTCTCTCTGGAGAAAGAGAATATTAAATCGTCAGGCTGCAAAGCGATCAAGGGAATTCCAAAGAGTGAGGAGACCAGTCGGGGGAGATGGGGAGACAAACAGACTAACGGCTTCGCCTTTGACGGGGAGTGGGAGAAAGAGGTGACTGCCATCAAAGCGGGGAGGAGAAAGTCAGATAAAATCTGCGAAAGTCCTAAAGGCCGGTATGAGCTAGAGCATCAGTTCAGAATAACTGGAGGTCCCCGGTGCAAGCTGAGTTGCACTCACCTGTCAGATCTTCTCCTCAGGCCTCAGTCGGGGGCTTAGGAGAAAGAGGGGGGCAAATCAGACATAGTCCCCCTTAGTGGCTCAGGCACATAGGAGGCACTTGGCTACTGAGAGCTGACAGGCATGCAACTCTGTATAGGTCCCTGAATCCTTCTCCCAAATGGAGCACAAGCCTTCGGCTACTCGTAGAGAGGAAATACATATCCTCACCCCCAGGGACAATGGGGAGGGAGTAAAAGCAAAGCCCATCTGCTTCTAGGGAGGGACAGATAACCCTCCTTCCTGCCCACAGAGCTGGGAGAAGGGAAGAAGCAAAAGCTACCAGCCCCTGGGGGTGGGCAGGAAAACATCTTGGGCTCCCATCCTGAGCCAGAACGAAGCCCAGATCTGCCGCTGAAGAGGTGCTTTCTCTCTTACTCAGCACCCACCCCGGATATAAAGTGGAGTTTGGCTGCCTCAGAGCGGGGTTGAGGAGAGGGAGACACACAAGTCTCCCCTAAAAACCAGATTCCCGCAATCTGGGAGATCAGATGATAGGACAGTCGTACACTGGGGTACTATACAATAATTCAAATGAACCATACACAGCGAAGTGGATGAACCATACAATGTAATGACGACTGAAAGTCACACATGAATATCACAGGATTCTAATATTTATAAAAGTTTAAAGACCAGCAAAGGTAATCTATGCTACTAGAAGTTATGAGAGAGTTTTCTTCAGGGAAAAGGAAGTAGTGACAGACAGGAGCCATGAGGGAGATTTCTAGGAAGCTCACAATGTTTCTTTTATGCTAATTATGCTGATGTGCAAATTTGCTGGTACAAAACAGTAAATTGCACATTTCTGCTGTCAGGTATATAATCTAAATAAAAAGAAACTATACACTAAGAATCCACAGCAGTGCTTTCTAATACGAACAAAATTAAGAGGGGAAAATAAACTGAAATGACTTGTCCACACATACGTAGGTGTTGTATAATTGGATTATATTTTCTAACTTCACTTGGACACTTTCATTTATCTTTTTATTTTACCCCTGGAGTTTCCTGCCCCATTTACCACCCCCAGCCATCATATTTTGCAACATGTTAAGTCTTTCTCTGAGATATGCACTAATGCTGCTTTAACCCACAAGTATTTTTAGAAGCAACGTCAGGGACAAGCGGATGAGGAAGGTGGACACAAGGAATAAATAATCTCACAACAGGAAATGGGTAAAAACCAAAGTCTGCAAAGCAAGCAGCAGGGGACTGAGATGGGCTAGATTAAGGATATGCATTTGGGGGTCCACAGAAACACCCACAGAGTCTGATGACTCAGCGTGATGGTTCACAGTGGATGCCTGCTAATGCCACGCCCATGGCAGATCCTCGGACTCCTCAGTCGGTACTATTCCACAGGGGTGTGCCCCAGAGCAATCTCCACCAGCACGTGCCTAAACGCTGGCAGCGATCTGTAGCGACACATAGCTCCCATCCCAGCATTTCATGCCTTGACAAGACCTTCCAAAAATATTAAACAGCTACATCCTAAGAACACTTTGAAAGCTCACCCTTGGAAAACAACAAATCAATACAGCTGACAACACCCTCCAGTTACTGGTGATTCTAACCACTAGTAACAAAGTGACAATCTATACAGTATACTTCTCTTAGCTTAGGTCACATGATATTTTTAATATGTAAGAACAAAATAGTTGAAAATGAAGTATTTTTACCAGAAAATCTGACTATATGAAAAGTAAAAATAGGGCTTCCCTGGTGGTGCAGTGGTTGAGAATCTGCCTGCCAGTGCAGGGGACACGGGTTCAAGCCCTGGTCTTGGAAGATCCCACATGCACCGTGATGAAGACAGTGGCTCCCACTCGCTGCAACTAGAGAAAGCCCTCGCACAGAAACGAAGACCCGACACAGCCAAAAATAAATAAATAATAAAATTTAAAAAGGTACTATAGTCGTGTCATAGGTACTACGTGAAAGCGCACTAAACAGAGGGAGCAGCAAAAGCAGAGACTCTGACCCGGAAGCACTCCGGGGAGCCTTGAGAAAGAGAAAAATCGATCAAAGTATATAAACATGTGTATTCAAAGGTCAGGGTCACAAACATATCACCATGCAGAGAGTCAGGGTAGTTTTCTTGAACTCCTCTTTGTCCTATTCAGAAGTTTGTTAATTTTCTTAATAGAAATCTATTGCCTATAGTAATTTTTTTAAAAACCTAAAAATATCATGTTGAAAATCAGTGTTTAAAATTTGAATACACTATATGCTCAGAGTGATGCAAAAAATTCTAGTGAGCACATATAGTTAATATATTAGTATTTACTATACGTGCTCATTAGAAAGCATTTGGAAATTGCAAAGAAAAACAAAATGGAAGTTTTTTTTTAAGCAGCCACTAGCCCACTGACTTGAGATCTTCTTCCTCTGTCTAGTATCCATAATTCTAAATGAGCACTATTTTCACTGATATGTACAGCCATAGATTATCAAGGATAAATATACTTTCAAAAATCTCTAAATCGGTGCATCTCAAAGTGTGGTTCTCGGGTCTCTTGCATCAGAATTAACTGAGAAACTTGCTAAAAATGAAGATTCCTGGATCACAATCTAGGGCCAGTGGATCTTGGGGTGGAGTCTGGAAACCTGCTTTTTAACATCATTTCCAGATGATTTAAATAGCACAGCAAAGCTTGAGAACTACTTACTCAGTTCAACAATAGCAAAGATGTTTATCAGATAAACTGCCTCTGGTAACTTCTACTGACCAGATTAATCTCTTAAATTTCAATCATTCCTAAATTTACCTTTCATGTGCTTGGCTTGGCATTATATCTCAGCATCCCCAACATATGTCAAATCCTAATGCTCTTAAAAGCTTAGATGATAAAATAGGTCACAAGGTACAGTATTAACCTATGTTAAAATCCTGGATTAGATAGCAAATAGAAAAGAATAAGGTCATTATGGTTGTTCTAGTTTGGACTCACAGAATGACCACTTATACCAGTATGAATTCCAATTTGATCAGCAAAACAAAGGATTATAGGTAAGACGGAGAAGACCAGAACACTAATTCAAAGATGTGGCAAAGTGAATGCAGTTATTTCATCATCCATCTATATACTTAATCTATCATTCATCTAGATATTTATTCTTATACTTCCTACATTTTAACCACCAAAGTGAAAATTATATGGATTTGAATTATGAAATTAGATTTTCAAGGCGCCTGAAGGATTACAGAATCTCTTGACCTGCAATGTGGAAAAGATTTTTAATTTGATCAAAGATGTAATACACTTTTCTTGAACAATAGGGTCATTCATTTACCTTCAATTAACCATTCTGAGAGACTCAGCCAAAGAGAAATAGAAGAGTGAGATCACGTATTTTTCACCCATAAACTAAGAAGAGGTAAATATTCCACTGAAAGAGACATTATGAAAGTAAACATGTGAACATTGTCATAATAAAGATGCAGGATTATTTTTATAATAGGGTATGGCAAAAATAAGTAGCTTTATTTTTATAAATAGGATCATTCCTCATGAAGGAGGACTTGAGAAGCTATGGCATGAATTGTTCTGTAAACCTGAGGATGCCTGTCCCCCTTCGAATTCATCTGTTCTGTAAGTTGGACTTTGTATATGAGTTTTTCAAGTAGGGTGGGTCTTTATGTTATCTGTGTCTGAAAATCAGGATTCTCATTTGGCAGAAACAGTCAGTTAGACTGGCATTTTCATGTTCTGGGCCAAGGGTATTAAAATTTATTTTTGTCAAGGGCTTCCCTGGTGGCGCAGTGGTTGAGAGTCCGCCTGCCGATGCAGGGGACACGGGTTCGTGCCCCGGTCCGGGAAGATCCCACATGCCATGGAGCGGCTGGGCCCGTGAGCCATGGCCGCTGAGCCTGCGCGTCCGGAGCCTGTGCTCTGCAATGGGAGAGGCCACAACAGTGAGAGGCCCACGTACCAAACAAAAAAAAAAAAAAAAATTTATTTTTGTCAAATGCTGAGAAAAACCAGCAAAGGAAATCAAATGGATTTAAAGCTTGAAAGCTTTAAGAAACAGCTCACACCAAGTCACTACATCCAAAATTTCTTTTATATATGCATCCATACATTGATAGGAGGCCGGAAATAAATCCTAAAGTTTGATAAGTGAAGAGTTGTATCAGCTAAGGCAGGACCAGTGCATATATGAGACAGGTTACTAATCTAGTCAACGGGCCACCTGTCAAAAATTATTCCCTAAAAAAAAAAAAAAAAAAAAAAAATTATTCCCTTAGCCACCATAAAATTCCCACAAAGATGAACTAATGTAATTAATAATGCAAGTGAGATATTGTGCCCAAAAAGCTACTATTGAAATTTAAATGTATCCACAATTGTATTCAATATTTTCAGGAATGAGTTCATTTATTTAGTAGTTTAAGTAAAGTTTCAAAGGTGGAGTTGCATATGAACACTACCAGTTCAAGAGAGGACTAGGTCCAGTGGCACAATGTACCTTCTATCAGTACCTCTAAAGCGTGACCTTGCGTTAGAATCACTCGAGCCTCCTGAAAACACTGATTCCAGGTGCTCCCTCAGATATGCTGATTTGGCAGGGCTGTGGCCTGGAAGTATGCACTTCTGACATGCTCCCAGGGCATGCTGGTCTAAGATCCATGTCGAAGAACACCATTCTAGATGGCGTCTAGTACCAAACGGTCAGAAAGTCTAGAAAATAAATGCGTCCAACTTCAAAATTTTACCCAATGGTAACCATAATCCAGGCTTCAGATGTAACTTCCAAAAGCTTCTTATTTCTAACATTCAATTGTAGATGTGATGGCTATGTACACTTAAGTACCATTGAGGTGCATTAGGATAAAGAATTTATAAGATAACTGGATCCCCCCCAAATCACAGAAGACTTTGCAGAAAAACTTAAATCATATTAATGAGCGAATCAAAAAATTTTACAAATTGTGGGAAAACACTTTTTAATTAATATTTTAAGCAAACTTTCCATATGATGAGACCAAACACATGCAATTTGTTCATTATGTACAATAGTCACTTAAAAAATACAAAAGTGATCTAAATCTTAACTACTCAAACTTTTGAATTAGTCACTTGAAGAAATATAATAAAAGAGAAAGGTGATATATTTTTACACCTCTTTAGGGAGCAGCACAATGCTGAGTGTTAGAGCCTGAGGTTCCAGACCAGCTTTCCCATTGAAATTTTCCCAATTTTGAGCAACTTAATTTTTGTGTGTTTAGTGTTAATGGTGTTAGATTGACTGGTCTCTAAGAATCCTTCTAGCTTAAATTCTGAAATGACTCCTTCAAACCTGCTACCATGTTTATCTTAAAAATAAAATTTGCATAACTCTTTTCATTAAGACTCATTCAAAAAGTTTTATCTTAATGGGCCAAAATTAAGTTTTACCTACTTCTTATTAACCAACTATTCAATTTTCAGGGCTCCATGTGGCGCTGTATTGTATTGAAAAATGAAGTTTTTCCAACAGCACATCATACACGACTGCTCTGTGTAATGAGAACTATTTTCTGCTTTCCAATTGGAAAGTTTTTTTGTGTATGAGATAATGAAATTGAGCTTATTATACATAATTGCAAATGAGCCCACCTGAGATACTGGTACATGCTCATAACTTAAAGTGTCAACAACTGGAAGAGAACAACAAGTCTGAACATAAGGTAAATTACTTAACAACCTCCACTATGAGTTCTCCACATCTGAGCATTCAAATTTATAAACCAAATTTTAAATGGTGTAACATCCTCACCGAAGCATGGAAAATTATTTCTTGTATCTTTTGATAAGCGCTTTCCTGAACATGACAGTTATCAATTATCCCTTTAATAGCAAATAACATTGCTGAATTATCTCCTATGATCTTACTGTGCAAGATTTGCCTGTTTCTGTGACACATATATTTCCTAAACCAGAATACAGACTTCCAGAATTTTAGGAGATAATTAGGCTACTAAATCAATGTTGTAAGTACCTGTAAAGTAATAAAAAAGTAAGCCTTTATCATTATTAAAAAAAATTATCTCACTCAAGTAGCTGATAATGTGATATCTAGATGCACGTGCCACCTGTGGCTCCAATTCCAGGTTGCTTTTTTTTTTTTTTTAACAAAGTCTAGCCTATTTCAAGTTATATTTGTTTAGTCATTGAGATCAAGTAAAAACAACCTGAAACTTGTCTCCTCATGTGACAGCCCATGTTTTACCATGAGAAGTTTTGAAATTCTTCTAGTCAGTCATGATGGGATTTTTTCCCTTTCGATACACAAAGGCAAAGGTCAAAGTTGATCATTTTAGTGTATTTCTCTACCAATTTTTATAACCGAAGTTACAAGTCCTTCTTGAACAGTAACAGTAACCTCAAGCAAGAGAAAGCTTTTCCTTTAGGATCTGTTTCTCTACAGAGTAAATTCTTTGGGGAATTTCTAAGATTCTCTCCAGGTATCCATATCTAATTTCTTGCTCATGAATCTCCAAGGAACAGTCTCATCAACAGTGAGAGAATCATCTCCATGTGATTATCACAGAACACAGCATGGTCTTGGATGCTGAAAAATGCCAGCCACTCTTGGTCTAATATATGTTTCTCACGTGAAAGAAAAGGAGGTGTCAGTTAGTAAGAAATCCCTCCCAATCTCCTAATATGATTTCTATGGATTATAATATTCTCAATAAGATCTCTGCTCCTGAAGACACACTGGAAGCTACATACATAATTTCACTTTAATATTTCAATCTGCTACATGTAATAGATACAAAATACAAGATGAGATAATTCAGCAATTGCAGAAAGTAGTAGCAATGTTTGTATACTCATCATTACCATGAATGGCTGGGTAAACACGTTATTCAGTAATCTGGTAAACCATTACCTTTCTTGCATATTAGATCTGATTTTGAATAAATTCTGGAATACAGGAAGGACATGTGAATCCTTCCAAATTGTCTGAATTTCATTTTAGTCTTCATTACAGAGTTTAGGCAAGTAAAATTAGGTAGTATGGAGAATTTGCACATATTTTATTGACAGGGACATCTAATCAGTCATGTTGGACTTCCAGTATCTACTGGGGCAAAAGAAACAAACAAACATACTCTTACTCTTCTCTGAGCAATATAAAAGCTGCTGCAGCTCACCCATGCTCAGGCTAAGGGCTGCAGGGTAGAGTCCACAGAACACAACAAAAAACACTCTAGCCCTAGAAGTCCGTCTACTGGGAGCAGAGGAATTTAAAAACATTATTTTCTAAGCTAAATTGATTTGCAGCTTTCGAATATATAGGATTATTGTGTGAGTAGTAACAAAAGTTTTTAGTACAGCAATATTTAATCATTAAAGATAAAAAGAATGAAGAATTTCAAACTTTTAAGTAAATATATCTTTTTTTTTTTCAGAGATACCCACAGTTCTTTAAGTATTCCTATTACTATCAACATAGGGAAAATCAGCTCAATATAAGTAGCAAAATTCAACTAGCCATTTTAATATAGAGTAAGTTTGTGGAGCTCACTTAAGAAGTATATGAGTTTTCTTTCCATTGGGCCCTTTCAAACAAGCCTTGGTTTATTCCAGTGGAGCAAACTTCCCAGGAACTCTCAATGCAATGACCTAAACCTAGCATTTGTAACATTAATCTCTAAACTATCACCTAAAGCACGGTCCCCCAAACTCTGATGAATTAACTGACAACTTTTCAAAGGCATTTAATTACTGTATTTAATTTTAGATCACAGAACAGGAAAGACTGTCAGACTTATTTCTCAGATCTCTGCCTTCACACAGGTAAGATGTGACCATGCTCACTTTCTTGCACACTTAGGCCAGTGAGGCAGAATCTCAACAGGATGTAAGAGAGCTTTTCTGCAGGGGCTGTCCACACCACAAGCCCAGAATCAGCTCCACTAATGCCAATAAGAGGGAGACAACATAACACCCAAGGCCATGCTGTGTTCTATGATAATCTCACCAAGACTATCCTCTCACTGTTGATGAGCCTAGGAGATTTGTGAGCAAGAAATCAGATATGAAAACCTGGAGAGAATCTTTGAAATTCCGCAAAGAATTTACTGTTAGAGAAACAAACCCTAAAGGGAAAGCTTCTTCTCACTTGAGGTGACTTAAAATGTTCAAGGAGGACTCGTAATTTCGGTTATAAAAATTGGAAGGGAAATGAGTTTCTCCGAAGGGTATCTATTTCTGAAATACTCAGACAATGAAAGAAATGTAATCTCTCTCTTCAAACCATTGTTGGAGACTTTTAAATAAAAAAAGTCAACAAATACATATACAAATGGACATGGAAGTTACAAAACAAGGGTGCTTTACTTCTGATACATGATCCAAGGCATCACTAAACTTCATTCAAATCAACTGCTTTTACTTAATATAGTAAAAAAAAAAAAAAAAAAAAAAAGTCAGCTCCAATGCTTGCTCCTTTTAATATCTGCATGCAAAAAAGTAAGTCTGGGTTTGTTAGCTTCTGAAAAATAGGAAAGATTATATTTTTAAGATTCGCTTAGCACACAGTGCGCCTCTGAGATTCAATACTGTCTTTTTTCTGGGACGCGCTTCCCTTTGACCCCAGGGTTTCTTGCCGCAGCCTGAGTACGAAGGCCACCTTCAGGGGGGCGGGGGTCCTTACAGAAGCGCCCGTGGGCACAGTAACGAGAGCGACAATCTAGACTCTATACGCACTGAGGCTGAATAAGCTTAAAACATAAGGCAGTGTCCCCGGTCAGGGTCGCAGGTGACACTCCAGGGGCAGTTCAGAGGCGCAAGGGCTGCTGCTGCTTCTGCTGCGTCCCGTCGTCGGCCGGTGAGCGGCGCCGGCGCTCGGGGCCTCATCGCCCGCCAAGCCCCACAGGACGCGCGCACGCGGGTCCGCGACCGTCGCGGGGGCGGGCGGACCCCCACCAGCCCCGCGACGCCCCATCGCTCGAAGATCGCCCTCCTCCAGCCCGCGTCCGCCTGCGTCTCTCGCCCTGCGGCCCGCAGGCCCCTACCTGCAGGACGAGGCGACCGCAGCGGCGGACAGCGGAAGGTGCTGAAGCGGGCGCGGCGGCCGGACCCGACCCGCACCGCCCTCTCCTCCTGCGCCGCAGGCTCCGAGGCTGCGCTGCCGGGCCGCGGGGTCTGAAGGGCGCGGAGGCGGGCTACGCAAGCCTGGCAGCGCGCGCGGCACTCCGGGTCCCGCTCCGAGCCCCACGTGACAGCCACACTGGCCGCTGATTGGAGCGCCTGGGGAGAGGCGGGGGCGGCCCCTGACCCCCGGAGACTGTGCGCGCCCAGGTGGTTACCTGGCAACCGGGAGTCGGCTCTGAAGTTGTGGTTCCCAGGCCCTGGGTTAGGCTTCAGCAGAGTTTACAGGGAGGCTGAAAGTGGAGGAAAGAACAGTGAACCGCCAGCGTTCTCACCACCTAACAGATTCCGCACACCGGGTTTGCACTTTCTAGGAAAATGAGTCAAGTATACAATAAATAAATCACCCCATCTTCTTGAGGAGCCTGAGGGAGGGAGTTGAGCCTCCTTCAGAGTCTAGGCTACACTAGCCTTGATGCTCACCTGGAAGGTGAGTACAGAATGCGGTCTCTTCTGCACTTCGTTATCGTCTGATTGGGCTCAAGAAGCTCTGTGCAAAACTCCTATGAATGCGATTTGTCTCTGTTGGTGGATTTGTATGTAGTTAATACACCTGCCCTCAAAGTGTGCAAACTGACATTTTCCTTGTGGAATCTGGTTGAATGGAAATGGCACTGTCATTCATATTTCCTTCTTCGTATCTCTGAAATATCTTCACTACCAATGACCTTTATCAAACACCCAGGAGAAAATAAACCTTCATATACTCGGAATATGTGTTTAATAACATTTACTGAGCTCTAATTATATATCAGACTCTGAATAGTTAATAAATTTTTTGGTTTTTTTAATAGTATTTTTCAGATCTTTTAAAAAATTAATTAATTAATTAATTTCTTCATTTTTGGCTGCCTTGGGTCTTCGTTGCTGCGCGCGGGCTTTCTTTAGTTGCGGTGAGCAGGCGCTACTCTTCGTTGCGGTGCGCGGGTTTCTCATTGTGGTGGCTTCTCTTGTTGCGGAGCACGGGCTCTAGGCGCGCTGGCCTTCAGTAGTTGTGGCTCTTGGGCTCTAGAGCGCAGGCTCCGTAGTTGTGGCGCACGGGCTTAGTTGTTTGGCGGCATATGGGATCTTCCCGGACCAGGGCTCGAACCCGTGTCCCCTGCATCGGCAGGAGGATTCTTAACCACTTTGCCACCAGGGAAGCCCCTGAATAGTTAGTAAATTATGGTTTGCCCCAACCGGCCAACCAGCGAAACTCCCTGGACGTAATTCTGACCCTCCTATGCCATACACTTTTTTTTTTTCATACACTTTTTTCTTACAAAGTATTCTGTGCAGACTGTTCCCTATCACGGCACTTAGCATTCTGTTTTGCAAATTAAAATTGACTTAAAAGTTACCTCTCCACATAGACAAACTTGTCAAAAGCTAGAATCAGTTCTTACAGGTCTGTTCTCTGCATTCTAATAAAGTGCCTGATGAATAGCAGATCTTCAATAAATGTTGGATGAATGGATGGATAAATAAAAAATTAAGCACATAATCTACCAGAGAAAGTATAGAGAACAACACCTAAATATATGTGGTGTGTTAAGTCCTAAAGTAGGGTTATATAAAAGTTCTGTGAGATAATTTCAGATGAGGGAAGGAGAAAATTTTCTTTGTTTTCAGAGTAACTCTCAAGAAGGGTGATATTTGGACAGGAACTTAAGAAACAAATAGATTTCACCTGTTGGAAAAAAGGACTGGACATACTATGCATCAGGAACAGCATGGCCAAAAGCACAAAATGGGGAAAATGCATGATTGATTTAACTAATTTTGACTTGTTTGCATTCTCTGGAGGAGGTGAAGGTCAGTATCTAAAGAGAAGAGGAGGGAAAGAAATTGGCAAAAGATTAAACTGAAAAAATAATAAAACCAGATTTAAGAAGACATTGGACTCCCTGATTAGGTTAGCCCTTAGACCTTAACCCCTAAAACCAGAGCTTTTTCTTGAGAAAAGATACCTTACAAATGTTGGGGGTACATAAGGGTGCAGAGAAATGAAAAGCATGATGGAGTAGGGAAAGATGCTGATGGCCTGGATTAAGATGATGAAAATAAGAATGATGGAGGGGAGATGGAAAGAAACATTTCTGGGAAAATAGACTGTCATTTTCATTTATGATCAGATATTTATTCGGTACAGTGTCAACAATAAACATGAAGAGAAAAGGTTGTCAAAGACCCAATGTCTAGCTTGTTCCATCAAAGTCTTTTACAACTAATTGGTTCATAATTGTTTCAACTCTCCAGTTAAGAATCAGAAAACCAAATGACACATTAGAAAATACCTGGTTATGCATTCACAATTGAAAGATGAAGGTCTTGAGGCCTGGAAAGTTCTAGAATTTGTCAAGATCCTACAGCTATATTAGCAGCAGGATTGATATCATGATCCCAGACTCCCAATTCAGTACCCTCCTCCCTTTACCATGATTTGGTTCACAAGTTTTGAAAGGGAGGTTTAAACAATCACAGATATAGTTAGATCCAGAACCCAAAGAAATAGGATAACCAAATTTCTAAGGAAAACATCTTTTTACTGAGATTTTCATTCTTTTATTCAACAAATATTTAATGTGATGCTCTCATCTCACAACCAAAAAAGTCAGACACTCAGGCTGACAGTTTCAGGGCAATCATTAGTTCTTAGCTAGAAGAGGGATTAGGGGAATCAATTGATTCTAGTCAATCAGTCTTCAAGGGTAGACATGTTCTGTGAGAGCAGTGGCTTTGAAAAGGTGTTCCAGGCCATTTAATGTGACAGGTGCATTTTTTGTGGATAGTCTAAAAAAAAAAAAAGCAACCAGGTAGAAATTCTTGAACTTAAATTTTAGGAAAATTTAGCTAAAAGGGCTTTAGATTCACCTAAGTGAAAAGCTTTCTCACACTATTTTTAATGTAAAAATGGTAAGAGAACAGAAATAAGCATGACAAAAAAAAGCGATCAAACTGATATGCAGTAAACACGTAGAGAACTAAATACTTAGAGACTTACTGTGTATAAAAACACTGGCTGAAACCAGATTGCACTGGCTTGAGAGAGACAGCTGTCATAGTTTTCAGGGTTTTAGCAACCCATTGCTGTAAGAGCTCTTATTAAAATTAAGTGATATAAACTTATAATTTTAAAATGTTATTAAAAACAAATACTCAAAGCTCATCACTTTCTAATTATTTTTAGTATTTTATCTGTATCTATGTTATTGATGTTATTTATGTCTATTATGTCTATTTATGTCTAAGTCTGCATGGTGGAAATACTATATAATATTGTATATTTCTTCCCGACTCGTCATTCCATGATGTGATATTGGATGCTTGAAACTAGCCAAAATCAGTGTATTTACAATCCCCAAGTCAGCAAATTCTGCAAATCAGGCCGTGATTCATGGTTTTGTTGACTGTCTAGACCTACACTGTCTAATAAAGTAGCTACTAGCAGCATGTGGGTTTTTTTAATTAATTAAAATTAAAAAGAATGAAAAGTTTAGCTCCTCAGTTGCAGTAGACACATTTCAAGTGCTCAACAGTGAGTGTGGTTAAGTGGCTTCTGTATTAAACAGCACGGGTAAAGAACATTTTCATTATCACAGAAAGTTCTGTTGGTAAGTGCTGGTTTATTTCCAGAGTCAGAAAACTGTTCCTGGAAAGAGTCAGAGAGTAAACATCAATATTTTAGGCTTTGCAAACCATACAGCCTCCATCTCAACTCCTCAGTTCTGCTTTTGTAGCTTGAAAGCAGACAGACAAGACATAAATAAATAGGTGTGCTGTGTCCCCAAAACACTTATTTACGAAAACAAGCTGTATTTGACCAAACAAGTTATTTGCCAATCCCTGGTATAAACTTAAGGAAATGATGGAGAAAATATTAATAACGCAATTCAACTGTAAAGTATGATATGCCTATAGTTATTACAATATAAATAGCAAAAAAATTCGAGGGACACTGCTTCTAATATTCAAAACATATTATGCAAAGACGTTGGTAAGGTAACAACTAAATAAAAAGCCTTCATTGTTGCCCTGTTGACTCATTAGCATAAACAAAAATATCGATCAGCATCAAAGCACCATGTTCATTTGTCTATGGCAACTGTCATTCAGCTACAAATAGAAGAGTTTGGCAAAAATTCAGAAAGAATTCTATGAAAATCAATTAGCTATATGGAATATAAAATACAATATTGCATTATTATATGTAAACATGCAACACAACCTTTATCTCAGCAAAATCTCTAATAAACTTGTGTACATATATGTACACATTGTTTTATTCAGAGCACTGGTTGTTAAACATTCATTAGCACACCACTAAGAAGTACTTAAATGTGTCTAAAAATGTGACACAGGGTGCATTATGATTCTTGGTGTTTCTAAAGCCATCAATCTATCTATCCATTGATTTGTCTTTATTTCTGTTTACCTATCATAACCTTGAAAATGTGCCACTCATCTCCAGCTGTAGGAAACATCAAAGATAGGTGACCTCAGGTGTTGTGCTCTGAATCCACCACCAGTGTGTCTAGCCAAAGCTGCACTTTACCATATGTACATTGTCTCTCAATAATTACTGTTTCATCTTGGCAAATGACTGCCTCCAGTTAACATTAAAATATCCCCATAGTGTACAATTGGCCCATCAGACTGAAAGAAAATTAGGTGAATACATTTTTTATTTTAAATGGAAGATGCTTTTTGAACATATATTTGCAGTGAGTATTGGGAGTTAATAGAAACTAGGCAAAATAATTATTGTTTGCTTGGACAGCTTAGCTTATATCCTTAATGTTGCCATGAGCTTATACCCTTAATTTTACCATGATCCTCTTAAATAATATGTTTTTGGCTTATTGTATCCCAAATGGAAATCTTTTTTGGTATAAGATACAGGCAAATGTTATCTGAGATACTATAACTCTCTAAATCTAAAATTTCCTTAATATGGGCATTCCATTCCTGTGTGTGCGTTGCATATACATAACCATGTATCTAAATAAAATGTATCAGAGCTTTATAAAGAGCACTGAAGAAGCGTACATATGAGACTGACACAGTGCAACAGACAAAGCTGAGACAAAATAAAGCAAGGTTGAGACTTCTGGTTATGGAAAATATGCCTTAGATCATCTTGCTGTGAAAACAAGACAAGATGTTGTTGCTATGAGTGGGAGTCCCACATGATGCAATTTGCCAAAAATATCTCAGAAGACTTTGGGCCCCTAAAACAAAGCTTTTTGTTCTGGGGATGACTGCCAAAAACTTATCTTTAATCCACAATTTTAATCTTTTAGTGACACCAGGATGAAGAGCACTTAATCATTTTTCACATGTTTTTAAAATTCTTAAGATCATCTACAATAATACGTGAAAATCTAGCATTTATAAAATCTTGTTCAGTGCGTGGCCAAATTTCCTTTGGCTATGCTTTTTGAGAGCAGTCGTAAAATTAAACCGTAGAGGATTTCTTCTGTGTTACTGTATTTTTAATCCTAGCCATCTTGCCAAAAGGAAAAAAAAAAAGAGAAAAGAAAAATCTCTGAATATATATTTTATGAAATATGAAAATAATATGTTACATTGTGATTTTCCAGAGGGAAAACTTATAAACTGGTTGATTTTATGGCCTAAAAAAATTTTTCTAAGGAGCACAACAGTTTAATAAAGAGTATGTCCTATTTTTTTTTTTTTTGCATGTTGTTTTTCCACACTCCCTTGTCCCTATGCCACTCTGATTCCACAACTACATTATAGTTTTAGGTTTTTTAGAGATGAAAGAGGAATAAGAAAGCAATGGATCCAAATTCTCTTCTGGAGATGTTAATATTGAAAAACTTTTTTCTCAGAAGGAGAGTGTGGACAAAGTAATTAAGTAAATAAGCAAGTCAATCTTGAATGTCTATTAAGCATGTCGGTGAACATCTAATACTTACCACTTACATAAATTGTTCTGTTAAATGAATGTTAAAAATTTTTAATTTATGGTTGATAAAGTAATATTTTTAAAGACGGTTATATTTAGCTTTTCAAACCTTTGCATTGCATAATGCTTTATTTTTATGTTGAAACTTGAGGCAAGATCCTTAGGGATTAATTTGTAGGTATTCTCGAACTCTCTAATTGCCAGAGTGTTTTAGTATCATTGCTTTTGGTGTACAAATGGATTTCCCCCTCTAGTTCATGAAAACACAATTAAATTTTGAGAAGCGTGTTGTTCAATCATATGCCGTTTCCCCAGTTACAAGCATTTTACTAGTATAGAAGGGAACCAGGCAGATGTTATAACCAGTTCAAAAAAAATTCAGAATTAATGTATATGGTGAGTAAAGGAATATTGAAATGACTTTCAAATGGAAGCAGAAATTGTGTTTCTGGGAAAGAGGAAGAAGTCAGCTGAATCTTTGCCAGATAGGACAGAATTTACATATCTATCAGTTACTTACAATTTAAAAGAGAAGTGCAAAACAGCGCACAGACCATGAATAGGGTTGGAATTGGGCAGCCAGAAGGAGGGGCGATAGTCAACGCATGAATTTCCACTGGCTTTTCAACAGTTGTGCGGGTGATATTTAGGGACCTAGCTTTTTGTACATAATACACTCATTGAGATGACAGATATGTAGACTTTAAACTTAATCAACGTGATTGATTCCTAACATCACATGTAGGTTCACTGGGGGAAAAAAAGATAATCTCTGGTTATAAGAGAACTGAAATAATGCTTAGCTTAAAATAGCATATGCATTGGCATGATTATAAACTAGAATTATCTAATAGATATCATTAAAAGAGGTTTTTAGTCTATCAATTCACCACCGCTTTTCCCAAATCTTTATTGTCAAATTTACAGTGGTTCATAGCTGAGATTTTTTTGGTGATGGGAACAGAGGGAGTGTATTATGATTATATATAATGGGAAAAGTATTAATCTCTGAATACTGAAAAATCTTGGTGATTTTTTGCTTGGTTAAGGTATGGAGTTTAAAAATAAAGCTTCTGACATTATCTGAAAGAGTATACGTATTGTCTTAACAGGACAATCCTAATTTTTCTGGTGATTTTTGTGACAATTTTGAGTTGCCACTAGGTGGCACTGCTGCATCCTTAGTCAATGTAGCGGTTGATTCCTCTTCCACCCCGAAGGCCGTGCAAGTTCTGTGAGGCCAGGCTCGACTTCTAGTCCCTTCTCTCGCTTCTGTTTGCTTGCTCGTTAAGTTCCACTCAAAGCAACAATCAGATACAACTTGTTGCTTGTTCAGCCGTGAGATGATATATTGATTCTGATAACTGTGATCCTACTTAGTTACTTGAGGACAAAGCAATGTAAGCTAAGCATTCGTCTTCCTCTCTCCCAGGGGCCAACTGGCTCGGCGTTGTGTGTATCTGTAAAGCAGTGGGTCATACCTACGTCCCTGCTACGTCGCCCACCTGGCAGCTCTCCTCCCACCGCCTGCCGCTGCACTGTGGTCACTGAGATGCACAGGCATGGTTCCCTGACGGGATGCCCTCCTCCTCTGAACGCAGCAGCAGGAGGGCGAATACTCAGCACCCTCAGTTCCTCTGATCTTTCTATCCCTTCACACTCCCCATCAGCAGCGCCCAATGCTGAAAGGTAGAGCTGACTTTCTGAAGGGCTGGGGTAACTAACCCAGGAGCTGTCATGCAGGAGGAGAGCAACTTCAGACAACACGCTAAAGGTGCCTTTTCTCACCACCCAGAGGAAAATTGCCCAAGATCTTAAGTTACAACTTTTGCAGGGTTAGGGTTTTGAGTGATGGGCACACTGAAGTTCCTAACCTTGACACTCCTTCCTCAGTACTGACTACTTCCTAAAACCCGCATGAAAATTGAAAAAAAATGATTTCCTTGCAAGTCTGTGTGTATGTGTGTGAGAGTGGCACAGCTCTAATGCAGCCATTTTTTAATGGTGTCCAAGTGGTTTACAATAGCTAAGCATCTTTGAAACCACGTATCAGTTAGATCAGTGCTTTTCAAGATTTTCACCTAAGAAAAAAAAAGGAGCATGAACCAGGGGGTTCTGTGACTATAACACTTTTTGGAAGTTTCAAAGTATATTAGAAATTAATGAGAATTTCACGTTCTATGCCATAAAAATGTCTCCATATTTTTAATTGACAAATATTTTTAATTTATGAAATACGTTTTTAATAAAAATTTACTATTCACTAAAACTGAGGTTTCAGGAAGACGATTCTCGCTTTTTTTCTGGGACCTTGAATGTACCCCTAAGGTGAAAAACCAGCCATCCTGGTTTGCCTGGAACTACAGTGTTTCCTGCGACACAAAACTTTCAGGGCTAAAACCAGAGCAGTTCTGGGCAAACGGGGATGGTTGCCTACCTTATATGTGCCTTTGAGAAGCACAGATAGGACAGGGGTTAACATCGTTTAGGAAGAGGGATCCTAAAAATTCTGCCTAGCATCCCTTCCCTATTACGATAGCAATTACATCCTGCTTTTTTGGTATGTGATCTCCGCCCTCTCCCCTGCCTCAGCGTGGGCACATGAGTTCAGCTGTCCACCTAGAGTGCCCTGACCTCTCCCCACCATGCTTGGACCCAGTCCTTGTTAATAAGAGCACTTCGCTTCCTGCCCACAGCGATTGGTGCAAGCAGGGTCAGGGGACCCAAACAAGACTTGAGACGGGTACTTGGAGATGGTGAGATGGAGACGGTGAGAGAAAGGCTTTCTTCTGATAGGGTTGCTAAGTCAGGAGGATAGAGAAGGAGCTATCTTGATTCACATGAAAAGAAAAGAAAAAAAATCATTGCATGAAGAATGGAGGCAAGAGGGTTTACCCAGAGCCAAGAAACCCAAGACCTGATTTATTTATTTGAGCTCCTGCGTCAAGTCATGCCTAAAGCTGGACCCATTTCTAGGCTTTAAACCCTACAAGCCAATACATTACTTTTTAGCTTCAGCTAGTATAATTGGATGTATATAATTAGCAATGGAAGGAATCCTAAGACACATGCTGAATTTATTTTTCCTCAGTTTACAGAAGCAAAATTAAATATAGCCTCTTGAAGATTCAGGCTTCATAGCACATGATTCCCCTGTGCCTTGAGGCCGTATTCCTCCAAGGAGCCTGTGAAGGGTAGGAGGGGCGGAGTGAGGGGGATGGGAAAGCTAACCGTCAGCTGAGACTCCAGGGGGCAAGCCGTGTGCAATGTCCATCAATGAGGGCTTGGAAATCTGCAGGTCTGCTTCAGCAGGGGGTGGCGCCAGGTGTGCCAAAGATGGGTGCAAAATGGTTCCAAGGAAAAGCAACATGGGAGATTTGCTACGCGGAGCAGGGCCCTAACTGATTGAGTACGGTGCTGTCTAAGTCCTCAGGGGAGAGTGAGAGGTAGACCAAGATAGGAATCAGTCCTACAGCCTAGGACCGACATCATGAGGAACCAGGCTCAGAGACTCTGGATAAGCCCGAAGATCAGAAGAGATTGGCCTGAGGAAGGGAAGGTAGGACCGTGAGAGCCTCTTTTCTTGAGGGAGGATTGGTTTGGTATTTGAATGGGGGAAAAGCCCAAGGAGGGGACCAGCAGCTGCAACCCTAAGACGCTGGAGAAGGCAAAGACCTAGAAGTGCAAAACATGGAAAAGAGGGCGGTTTTAATGATAGCTTCCTAATCTGTAATTCCCAGAAAAATGTTATCTTTACAACTGAATTCGAATTCTAGTGATTTTTCGTAAAAATAACTTTTTGTCTATATGCTCATTCCCCATGTTGAAACTCCACTCTCCGTTTGGACATGTATGTTTACTGGAAATTTACAATTCCACCTGTGAATTCATTTCTATAAGCCTTGAAGCCACAACTGAAGAGCTGCCTCTCTATCCCTCTTCTCCTGTGCTTTCCTTAACTTAAAAAGAAAAAAGCTCAGTTCACAGAGCCGTGAAACATGAAAAGAAACAAACTCGATTACTGTTGTGAACAAGCAAGCATAAACAAGCTATTCCAAACGTTTTCACTGCCTGAGATTTAAACGCCGCTCCTTTGAGGTTGGGTTTCCACGTATGTACTGGGACCGTCAAGTCAAAAATTTTATCGTTTCATAGATGTTTTAATGAAATAAAAGGGCATCTAAGAATAACCTGAAGCATTAAATGCTTTCATTCTATCTCCCTGGTTTTTAACAAAACAAAAATGCAGGTCTAATTTATTTCATATCATTAAAAGGATTGAAAGTTCTCCACTGACCCTCTGCTCCCAGGTATATCAGCACAACCCACTTAGCAGCCTTGCTGTCTTCACCTCAGGGTGTCCTCCCTTTCCCTTTTCTTTCCCTCTCCCCACCCCTATCCTGAGAATCTGAGTGTTGTAGAGGGGAAAATGAATATATTGGTGTCCCTGACTTTCTGGAATTCTTTTTCACTCAGAGGAGACGGTGACATGCATAAAAATGCCAGCATTTTTTGAAGCCTTTGCTCTCTATTTATATGACTGTCTGGGTTTTATATGTCAGTCTTCCTTTCCATTCGCTGATGTGTTGAATACTTTAGCTCCCAGCACAAGGTCTTCCCCTCTAGTCCTTCTTCTAAAATCAGGGAGCTCAACATCCTTTCGGGTGGCCTGTGCAGCAGTCAGGCCTCTCAGCCCGTCACATTCACCTCCGACCTTTTGCTCTAGTGCCCTCAGCTCTGCACTCAATGCATCTTTGGGTCATCAGCGTTAAGACTGGAACTCTGCAGGGTCTAAGCTAACCAGCTGGCCCGCCAGTCTTATGTCCGTACATGTGATGTTTCATTGTCTGTGTTAACTTGGCTGGGCAAGGGTGTGACTGGAGAGCTGGTGAAACATCATTTCTGAGTGTGTCTGTGGTGGGGCTCCTGGAAGAAATTAGCATTTGATTCAGTAAACTGAATAAAGAAGATCCTCCCTCCCCAATATGGGTGGACATCATCCAGTCCACTGAGGCACCTAATACACCAAAAAGACAGAGGAGGGGCGAATTCTATCTCTCTGATCGAGCTGGGAAGCCTGTCTTCTCCTGCCCTCGTACATTAGTGCAGGTTCTCAGGCCTGTGGGCTCTGGGATGGGCACTGTTGGTTCCTCTGATTGTCAGGGCCTCAGGCTTGGACTGAAACGCATGACCAGCTTTCCTAGGCCCCCAGCTTGCAGACAGCAGATTGTGGGCCGTTCAGCTCCTGCATCATGTGAGCCAATCCCTCAAAGCAAATCTTTTTCTACATATGTATCTATATATATCCCATTAGTCCTGTTTCTCTGGAGACTCCTAATCCATCGTGTGTGTGTGTGTGTGTGTGTGTGTGTGTGTGTGTGTGTGTGTGTGTGTACAGAAACATGAAACTCTGGATCAGGGAACAGAACTTTCATGTACTCACAGAACATCTGTCCCCCACACCCCCATTCCCCATGGCGAGACAAGGCAAGAGGCAGACTTATCTGTGTCTGCAGGGGTTTGTATCACAGCAGAGAAACTGAAATCATGAAACCCAGAGTTTATATTGGAACTGCTGGCATATCTTCCCAACCTCCCCTCTGGAGAGAGAGAGAGAGAAAGACACTTTGTTTTTCACTCTGGAATATAAACAGATCCTCTCTTGGGGGAGGATGGGAAGGTCTTTACTGGAATGTAGGAAATTGACTCTGGGAGAAGCAAGAAAGCTATCTTTAAATTTTATTATTCATAAAATGTGAACAGTTGTCTCTGGGGAAGAGGAGACATTCTGTATCTTTATAGTATGTGAACTTCCATTGTTCAGAATATCCTGGCCATGTAGGAACATGTAGAAATTCAGGAAGGATTGTCTTCTTGCAATCTATACCTACACGACCTCTAAAATCTCCATACCGAACATTTCAGTTTCTGACTACCTGCTCGTGTTTTTCTAGCTCACTTATTCCAGTACCCAGACTCTAACAGACTCTAATTCTTGCCTTCTTTAAGATATCTAATTCACTTTTTGATTTATTTATTTTTCAGTCATCCAACCCACCATCTGCTACTTTCACTTCCCTTTTAACTCAGCCTAAATTTCATGTCCCATTAGTATCATTAGTATCAGTGTCCTGAGAATTCCCTCAGTCCCAGGCAAACCAAGATGGTTAGTGGAATTTATCACCAAGAACTAGCTACGATAACAAAAACAGCACAATGGTTGCAAAGCCTTAGCGTTTCAATTAAGCTTTTGGAAAACGAGAAGGAAAGGAGAGATTTGAGTCATAATTTCACTAAAATGCTTTTTTTGTGAAGTCTCAAGACCGGTTCCGTTTGAAGGTCCACAATCCATTCATGTGGTTAGGCTGACCCCTGTTGGGGATGGGCTCTCAACCACAGTCACTTGAGAGGTGATCAGCGAGCTGCATTTTTCTTTTTAAGTTTTTTATTTCCTTTTCTATTCAGAATGAAATACGCCTCCCATAAAGTTTCTCCTCTGACGTTAAATACACAGGGGAAGCTCTCTGCAGTCGTGCTGCTGACGTGTTTTGTGGGCCTGCCGTGGAACCGCAGAGTGGCGAAGATCAGGCCTTTGGTCCCCGTGTTATTCTTAGTTATTAGCAGGGAGAACCCAACAAGAGAGTTAATTTGAAATTGGATCTCTAAGTGCTCGTCTTTGCATCTGGTGTGTCCTCGGCCTTGACATACTGTTATCCCAGATTTCTATGTGTGTTTCTCCTTTGCTTCCTTCAGATCTCTGATTAAATGTTGCCTCAGTAGACAGCCCTTCTGGACTACATTGTATAAACGGCATCTCTTTCCCTGATACTTTCTATTATCCTTCGCCTACTTTAGTCCTCTTTCGACCAGTCAACCCCACCTGAAATCTGCTCGTCTCTCTCTCTCTACCTATCTATCTATCTATTCATCCATCACTATTCCCACTAGAAAAAGGCAGGGGCTTTTCCTATATTGGTTACCGCTGTATCTATAGCATCTCAGACAGGACGCCTGAGGGGACCAGTAGATGCACAATATATATTTCTTGAATGAATGAGTGAACGAATGGTCAGTGTTTCATTAACATAAAGCCAATCATCTGAAAGACATTGAGCGGCCAAAAACAATGCCTCAGTCCTTGCAAAGGAAAGTGGTCATTAAAAGAATCACACAGCAGATTGTCTTTCCACAAGTTAATGGCCTAGTTACCTAATTTCACAAAGTGGAAACAGAGTGGTAGTGGCGGCATGTGTCACTCACAGGTCTCTGAATGCAACTTTGTTCATAAACAGACTTTGCTCTTGTTCCTGTTCTTGCTATTTTTCCTTTATCAAACTGAACTGTAAATTCAGGGCAGTGATTCTTCTCTCATTTATCTGTTGACGTTAAATCAATATTAAGACTTTTTAATAGCCTAAAATATTATTAGGCATATATATTATGCCCTTCAAGATATGTTTACTGCATATAGATTACTCGTGTTGTCCTTATTATAGTCTAGCCAAGTTGCCACTGGGCATATTAAAAAACTATCTAGTGCTTATGCCTGAGGCCGTACAGACAGAGGAAACCATGCTACACATTTCAACACTGGACAGAGAATAAGAACTATTTTTCTTGTTAATATTCCTTGATTAAATAGGACTTAGATAAACATTTTTGGACTTTTAACTGAAAATACATCTAAGAAGATCGTAACAGCTGACAGTGCTTGAGAAAAGTGGTAAAAAGCAGTGCTTTAAACTTCTATTCAACTTCTTATTCTGACGTAATTTCAGACTTGTAGGAAAGTTGCAAGAATATTGAAAAGAATTTCTCTAAGCCTTTTTGTTTCTTATAAATTTATTTATTTTATTTATTTATTTTTGGCTGTGTTGGGTCTTCGTTGCTGTGCGCGGACTTTAGTTGTGGCGAGCGGGGGCTACTGCACTTCGTTGCAGTGCACGGGCTTCTCATTGCGGTGGCTTCTCTTGTTGCGGAGCACAGGCTCTAGGCACGTGGGCTTCAATAGTTACAGCACGTGGGCTCAGTAGTTGTGGCTCGCGGGCTCTAGAGCTCAGGCTCAGTAGTTGTGGCGCAGGGACTTAGTTGCTTCGTGGCATGTGGGATCTTCCTGGACCAGGGCTCGAACCTGTGTCCCCTGCATTGGCAGGCGGATTCTTAACCACTGGGCCACCAGGGAAGCCTCTCTCTAAGCCTTTTATCCAGGTTGCCATGTTAACATTTGCTATCTTTGTTTTGCTCTATTGCTCTTTTCTTCTCAAGTATGTTACACACACACACCCCCGGAGTTTAATCTTCTCTCTTTGTATATGTTTTTTTCTTCATTTTTTTGAAAGTAAGCATCAGACATGATGCCCCTTTACTCTTAAATACTTCAGTAAATATTTCATAAAAGCAAAGATATTCTCTTTCTAATCAAAGTACAATTGCCAAATAAAAAATTAATATTGATATTATGATCTAAACTACAGACATTATTCACATGTTGCCAGTTGTTCCAATAATATCCTTTATAGCAGAAGAAAATCCCGGTTCACACTTTGCCCCCTGCTGTTCTGTCTTCTTGGTCTGCTTTAGTCTGAACACTCCTCAGTGTGTCTTTGTTTTCATAACCTTGATAAGTTTGGAGAATATAGGCCAGTCATTTTGTAGACTGTCCTTACACTTGCTTTTATGGGACACAGCCGTGTGATTGGGTTCAGTGTCTGCATTTTTGGCAGGAATATTGCAGAAGCACAAGATGGCATGTGTCCTATTGCTAGTGATATTGACTTTGATCATTTCATTACAGTGGTGCCTGCCCGTTTTCCCCATGGAAAGTTATATTTTTTCATTGTAATAAATAAGCATATTATGGGAAATAATTTGTCAGTAAAGAATATAAAATTACTGTGACTCATCAAACTTACTTTTTATCCACTAGTTTTAGCATCTGTTAATGATTCTTTTGAAATCAATTATTACTATGATGGTTACCAAACGGTGGTTATCTAATTCCATAACAGTGCTGCTTTAATCAGAAATAAGTTAGTATATAATAGTTTTTTATCTTTTCATAGTTTAATTATTTTCTTAATGGATTTGTATGCTCTCCTTTTTTCCCCACTGCTAGTTTCCCCACTGCTATCTAAGGGATCCGTAAAAATTGCCTAGGTCATTTGGTAAAAAGCTACTGATTTTATAGATCATTTCCTTCTTATAATAAGTAATTGTTTGCATTAGCCATATTATTTTAATATTTTAAAAAGTATAGATGCTGTCTGTTTTAAGAGAGCAACTTTTTTATGTGTAAAGGGATATCTTAGCCCTACTCACTATCTTGGGGTTAGGTTCCTTCACTAAAGCTTAAATTTACCGGGCATGGGTTGATTTTTTTTGCCAAGACTCTGATATTAGCAGCAGGGCGCACGAGCTGTCGAAAGAATTTTTTTTTTTTGTCACAAGTGGCATTCATCTTAATTTCTTTCTTTTTCTTAACTATATGATACCGTGTGGTAAATATTACATGATATAGCAAAGAGTTTCCTATAACTTTTATATTATGACTCAGTTAAGGACACTTTAAAACCAACACTACTGGGCAAAGAAGTTTTTAAAATTATATATCATTGGGTAGTCTTTGCAATGGCATTTAAAAAATTTACTAACCTGACTATCTAAATAAACTAGACTCTGCTCCTATACTAGAAATTTTTCTCTCTCTATATGTATTTCTATATATACATATAGTATGAGGATATGAAGGGTGAACATAATATTTACCAATCTACAAACACTACCCCTAAGTTTATACACTCTTTATCTCTGGATATTAAAATGTCATAATTGCTAAAGTTTAATGACCCTGTTAAGAGGAATGGAGTAGGTCTTCATCTTTTAAAACTATATATAAAGTAGTGATAGTACCAAGAAAATTTGAAAATTATTTTGTGATAAACTGGGAAAAATTCTAGCATGGAACTCTAGATGCTGCCAAAAGAGCATTTATTGGTGGTTTGCTGATAATCATGTATAACTTCCACTTTATTATCAACACCATCATCAAATCATGCCTGTAGGAAGGCTCAATGAATACTTTTGAATGTATAACTTGTTGTTACCATAGATGTGTCCTTCATATTTGTTCATTGGGTAAATTGTTTAAATTAATAGCACCTTAATATATTCAGTCCATGATTCTTGAAAATTCAAATTTAACTTACTTATTTTTGTTGTTGTTTCTTTTACTTTGGGTTGGCAAAAATTGAGGAAATAAGTTGATTGAAAGGATGTTAGCACTCACTTTTATCCAAGATGAGCCTTGTTGGTGACACTGCAGTGAAGTAATACAATTTGTATCAATAGCAAGGGAGACAAAGGTATCATAATTTTGTGAGGCTAGAGACCACGTACACCTTTTCTTTCTCTTCCTTTATAGCTTTATAATAACTTTATAATTTTCTCTGCCCAATCCCACCTCACCTCCTCATCCCCTCCATTCCCATCCCTTTTCTCATCCCCTAACCCTTCTTGACCTACTTCTCTTATAGCTTAACTTGAACTAGTTTTTATGTTCAGAGATGGGTGTTTATAATACGTAGTCTTCACAGATTAAGTATATTTATGGAGCCGAAGTGGAAGCTTTATTCTAACCATCAAGAACTTTTCGAATTGAACAAAAAACTCTCAAATTTATGGGAATACAAGGATTCAAAATATACTATTTTTAAAATTATATTTTAGAAATTTTAAACACTCTTAGTCTTAAAGTATACTGTTGGCAGTGAAATAAACATATATATATATTAATTAATTAATTAACTGTTATTCTTCAGCCAATGCAATTTTTAACAAGACTGCAGCCGACAGATTAATAAGACGTCTCTAATTCTGATGAAATGATTCGTTATACAGCTTGTCTCTATTTTCATATAATTTAAAGATCAATGAAGCAACAGAAAAATAATGATGACGAGAGAGCTCTATAGCCTCACGACTGTGATCTGATCCTATTTTTTTGCTGTAAGACTAACTAGCTTATGATTGTTGCAGTTTGCTGCCGTCAGTACAAACAATCAAATCATTTTTACAGTGTTTCTTACACTAGAGTCAATTTTTTTTTCCTGGAGTGGTTTCTTTTTCCTGCTAGCTCTCCAATCTATTCTCTCGCCAGACTCTACATTGCTCAGGCACCTTTTTGTCCAAACGGATCCACGCTCAGCAACAGTACATGCCTGTCTGAATAGCAGGGAACACTCCTAAGGGTGGAAGTGAATCCCAATGAGAAGAACACTGAATTCAGAGCCAGAGGCCAGAGTGCTTCCGAGTACAGTAGGCTGATAAATGACAAAGTCCTTTCCAGTCTCTCCTTACCCTTCACGCAGGTGACAACTTAGTGCTTCCTTGTCTCGGTGGAATTTTCCTGCAGCGGGTAAAGGAGATGTATGGGTACATCTGTTCCCTTTTGATGTGTAACCAACCAATCACCCCAAAATGCAGTAGCTTGAAACAACCATGATTGACAATTTCTCATGACTGATTGTGTCGTTGGTTCTTCTCTCCACAAGGGGTTGGCTGGACTCACTAGTATAACTGCGTTGAGTTGCGTTTGTCCGAGAAGGTCTCTCTCAAGTGTCTGGGGCTTCGGTGCCAGCCATCGGCGGAGGCATCTCATTTTCTCCCCACTTGCTGCCCAATTCCACGCTGTCCCTCTTTCTATCAGGACGTCCTGGACTTTTTACCCAGAAGCTCAAGGATCTAAGAGAGCAAACGTCAAAGCTTCCGGGCCTATTAAGGGCTAGTCCCCAAACCAGCAGAGTGGCTACTTCTGCTGAATTTACTGGGCAGGTCAAATTCTACTGGACAAGGCCAGCCTGCTTCAAGGGGAGGGGAAATTCCACCTCTTGATAGAATTAGAGTCATGCGCACACAGGGAGGGGAGGAATTGTTGGCAGCTCATTTTTGAGACTATCTATAAGAAAGGTACATTATTTTTTAATGCTGCCCAGATTAATTTCTCCCATTTTTTTCAGTAGTCATATCCATTTTCCCTCAGGAAATTATTCTTCCTCCTCTCAATCCACGTGCTTTGGGTGAAGTCCCATCCCCAGCTCAAGTATAACGTATGGGACTTGGGTTTAGGTCATTCAGTGCATCGTATTACATTAACCACCGAGGTCAGGAGTGAAATGTGATCTCATCAAAGTCAAGTGAGTGCAATAAAGTTTGTTTCCCTGGTCATTGTGGGATAGAGAGCCTCATTCTCATCCCTAGTGGTCTTGAAGCTAAAATGGTGATGGTAACAAGAGATAATAGAAAAATCATCAGAGAACAGATTCAAGCAAGAAGTAGAGCCCTAAGCTGGAGAGAGGAAAAACAGACCCTGATGACATAATTGAGTCCTGGATCTAGCTTGCTGAGGCCAGAACCCCACCTTGGTTTTCTCAGTGTTGTAATGCAATACATTTCTCTCTGTGTATAACGCCTGTGAGTTCACTGGATGGGAAGAGTTCCAACTCATAAAAGCAGAAAGTTAAAATTGTCTGCAATTCCGTTCCCTTCTTGGCCTCTGTAGCCCAAAGTTTAAACGCCTTGAAGAGAAGGGAGTGAGGAGAAAGAATTCCTCTGTTAGAAATATGAAGAAAGAAGGAAGGGTTTTTCCAATATTAAAAAAGAGGTTTTGTCAACTTGAGCTTGGGAGTGGGTGGAGGAGACATCAGTTAGGATCTGACATTGCCATGTGCCCTCAGGGGGTGGCCAGGCCTCAGGAGAGTTGACAGGGTAGTGCACATTGTGAGGCAGCACCCTAGGCTCCAGCGCACTCACTTTTCCAGAGAAACCCCAGCGAAGCGTGGCACGGATGCTGCAGAGCCGGCTGGCTTGAAGGACTCACGGAGAATGGGACGGTGACAGCTTGAGAGCAGGCTCTGAAAATAGCACACTGAGCCCCAGGGGTTCTGCAATATCCTCGCGAGGAGAGACCTTGGGACCCTCAAGGTCGAGTGGCCTTCCATCCTGAGGGAGTTCAGATTCAAGTTGATGTCAAAATCACTTTTAGAAAATAAAACAATGACTTTGTGTACATTGGAATTTGTAGACTGAGATTTATGCTTATAAAGCACTAATAAAATACATGAATTAAAGCAAATTGTTTAACATTTCTGGGCAGGAGTGTTCTCCCATACACAAGCTGGAAGATGAGGGATCACGAAATCAAAATATCTTGTACGCCTATGATAACTGGAGATTATGTGTGTGGAAAATTTCAGTGAAAATATTGAGCACCTACTGTGTGTCAAGCACTATGCCGGATGCTGGGGACACAGTGCTGAGAAGAATAAGCCTGGTTCCTGCCCTCCCAGAGCCTGTAGTTTAATAGAGACGCAGACAGTTAGAGATGGAACCACAGTGCAGTCGCTACGATGGGAGGACGGGCTGTGTTTGGGGCATTTAGACGGTGGTTGTGCCTGTCCAAGTCTGCAGGTCATGGAGAGCCACTGAATCCAAGTTGGAAAATAAAGACAGCAGATCTTTACAGAGCAAAGTGGGAAAGGAGGTTTGTTGGGGGCAAGAGTTGTTTTAAGCCGAAGGAACAACATGTTCAAAGGTCAGAGTGGAGAGAAAGCATGGCAAATTACAGGATCCTGAACGGTGATGCATAGGTTGAACATAAAGATTGATGTGGTGAATGACAGCCATGAGAGGTAAGGCTGGAGGGCTGAGCGGACGGCAGCCATGGCACCAAGTCCCTTCTATGCTGCTTAAAATGTTTGTCTTGGGCTTCCCTGGTGGCGCAGTGGTTGAGAGTCCGCCTGCCGATGCAGGGGACACGGGTTCGTGCCCCGGTCCGGGAAGATCCCACATGCCGCGGAGCGGCTGGGCCCGTGAGCCATGGCCGCTGAGCCTGCGCGTCCGGGCCTGTGCGCCACAGCGGGAGAGGCCACAACAGTGAGAGGCCCGCGTACAGCAAGAAAAAAAAAAACAATGTTGTCTTAATTTACCAATTTATCCCTACCCTCACCTGCCGTTTCCCCCCTGGTAACCATAAGTTTGTTTTCTACATCTGTGACTCTATTTCTGTTTTGTAAATTGCTTCATTGGGATTGACATATACACACTACTATGCATAAAATCGATAATAAGAGCTACAGTATAGCACAGGGAACTCTGCTCAATACTCTGCAATGAGCTATATGGGAATAGAATCTAAAAAAGAGGGCATATATGTATACGTATAGCTGACTCACTTTGCTGTACAGCAGAAACAAACACAACATTGTAAATCAACTCTACTCCAATAAAAATTAACTACAAAATGTTTGTCTTGGGGCTTCCCTGGTGGTGCAGAAGTTAAGAATCTGCCTGCCAATGCAGGGGACACGGGTTCGAGCCCTGGTCTGGGAAGATCCCACATGCTGCGGAGTGGCTGGGCCCGTGAGCCATGGCCGCTGAGCCTGCGCGTCCGGAGCCTGTGCTCCGCAACAAGAGAAGCCACCGCTCACTGCAACTAGAGGAAGCCCACGTGCAGCAACGAGGACCCAACGCAGCCAAAAATAAATAAATAAAATAAATAAATAAATTTATTTTAAAAAAATGTTTGTCTTATTTTGATGTTTAGGTGAAGAATTTTAAACCAGGAAATTACATAACCAGATTCACATTCTTAGGATGATCAATTGGGCTGCTGAGGAGAGGATAAAATGGTGGGGGGAATTGCATGCTGTAAATCGAATGGTTTCTGGCAGGCCACGCCTGCTCTGAAATGCTGTTGTCACTTCCAGGCTGTCATTTCCGACTCTGGCCCAGATGTTCCCCGTCCAATTTACAGAATCAAAATCTACGAGCGCTCTTTGGTGGTCTCAGGACAGCTCATTTCTTTCCCTATTCAGCTTTGCCCATCAGCTCTTGTCCTCAGAGCTCTGCTAACAATGCCACTAACTAGTCTCACACAGACGTGTAAGTCACTGCAGGATCCGAGCCTCACTCTGCTGTTGGAGAACTCCTCTGACTCTGCCCCAACGTATAGCAGCATCATTATAAATTAATAGTAATCCACTGAATTCAGAGTTGTTCGAAGAACTGCATATGTGATGTTTATGCAAAGGACCTGGCACATAGCAGGCACTACAATACATGACTATTATTTATAGTTGATCTGATCTTTCAAGCAATTCCATCCTCCTTGCCCTGATTACCTAGAGTAAATATATGAAAGGAATCAGGATAAATTTATACCATATTTAGGTCTATCAGCACAAGAGATAGTAACATAACTCAAATGTTGCAGTAAAAACATAATACCTGGCATCTCCAAAAACGCAAAGGAATAAAGAAACTTGAAAGGGATTATCTTCATTAAAGAAATATATGAGGTGTGACTGAAGTGATGTGGCTTAAATGGGGCTGTGAAGGCTATAGCTCCACAGCCACACAAACAATGAACCTCCTTATTTTACAGTTGACAGCAGGAGTACTAGATAGATAAGGGATGTCTGGTACTTCTACATTAAGTGTAGATCTCATCTGAATTGCATTTTCACTATTGTGTTTCTGATGTCCTGAAATAATTTATTATGCTACAAATATGCTCATTTTTTTTTCTGGGAATTCTGGAAAATTTTTGTATTTATGAAACAGAAGTAGAGAAGTAGAGTCATGGATGTAGAAAACTTAAGGTTACCAGGGGATGGGGGGGAGGGATAAACTGGGAGATTGGAATTGACGTATACACCCTACTATGTATAAAATAGATAACTAATAACCTGTCATAGAGCACAGAGAGCTGTACTCAATCCTCCGTAACGACCTCTATGGGCAAAGAATCTAAAAACTACAACAACTAAGACAAAGTATGAGTTTGGAAGAGAAATATAGATTGGTTCATACTGGAAAAGAACTATCAAATCATTTTTATCCTTACTATATCTAAAGTAAATTGAACAACATTTAAAACTGCTTTAGTGGTGGAAAAAAATGATGTCTCATTTGCTTGGTAGTTGGACCACATTTCACAATAGACTGAAGGTGAAGTTTCTTAACTTTCCCCCCTATCCTTTGGGGCATGTAGAATGGCATATCCTTCAATGAGCTTATTTTACATGCAGAATCTACATTTCTTCTTACATAAATTATTCTAACTTCTGCCTGTCACACTTTACTTTTACTATCTAAAGGGCATCTGCGATCTCTTAAACATTTTTATGTGACTTTGAAAAATGGTGTTGGTTGTGCTTATTTACATAATACAGCACACATGTGATAATTTACAGTGTACCACATCACCTAACACTTTTGGATAAAATTACAGATCATGGTCATACTTCCTGATTTTTCATTTAGATCAATGTCAAACACTCTTAAAAATATTACAAAAAAATTTTTTTCTGCAAGTCTGGGAAGAAAGACACTAAATTTGAAAATATTTTTTTTTTAATTTTGAGGACAATCAAAATATACTAATGTTATCCATAAATATTTATTGGTCTTTGGCAACATTTTTTCTAAATTATTATCAATGAGCCATAGTGTACGTCTTCCCAACATGGCTAGTTTTAAAGAGGAACTGTCTCTTATTCCATTTTGTCCTGATGGAGCTATCAAACCCAAAATTTTATGTTCAGTGTTCCCTCTGTCTCTCAAGTGGTAGCTCAGGGCTGGTACATGAGCCGTGCAGACTGATGGTAGTGTGTCAACCTCTTGACAAAAGCGAGCAGCCCACAGGTGGTCACAAGACCTCCAGCAGAGCCAATCAGACTCCTCCGAAGACTGTGGTACAGTGTCCGGAGTGAGAAAGGTCCTTTGCTGTAGGGCTTCTATGCTGGGAAAAGGTAATCACAGAAGGTTAGTGCCATCTTCCATGTCACATGAAGAAAACAGAGACACCTTCTGAGGGATTTTACATCTGAGAGGCACAAAGTGCCTACCCAGGGAGGAGGAGAAGTGTAATTGGTATTGAAATGTGTTAAGACAACGTTACAAGAATGAATTGTTCTGTAGAGAGAAAGGAAAGGGTGGAGATATTCCCGAAGCAACATCCACGTGAAGTTCTAAGCTCATAGGCACCCATCACAAAAGATGCCCCTTATTTGTGATCTGTAGAGGAAGGGCCTCCGACGACAGTGAAAGGCAAGCCCAGGGACAGTCAGCTATGTGTGTTGAGTAGGGTCACTGGCCAGAGCCACCAGACGTCAGGGTGTCACTCGGTTCAGTCTTCTGACCTATGACCCCTTTCAAGGTGTGGTGGAGTTGGGCCCCCCTGGTTTGAGAATAGAGAGCTGTTGATAGGAGTACACTGTGGGCAGCCTGGAGTGTCTGGAGGACGCTGTGGAGACTTCGTAGAACCTGCTAGGGAGGTGTGTTCACAGCCTGCAGGTCTGCCTGGAGGAGACGCGCTGATCAGAGCCATCGCACCTCTCGTAGGTGTTATTTAGTTCTGCTTGTCCGCAGGCTAAGCATGGATAGCTTCTTCCCTGGCTGTGCCCCCCTGAGCTCCTGCACTGGTTAGGCAGTAGCTGGGAGGAGGGTAAGATAGCTGAGGATTTAACACGAGAGTGACCATCGCCCAAATGTCTTCAAGAGAGTGAGCTAAGCCTGACATCTCCCAATAGATGGAGGGGGGCGGGGAGATAAAGACATCTGTAATGAAGCATAAAGTATTTTCCCTGATCCACTGAAATGTGAGGTGAGAGAAAAGAGCATTGGATGGAATTAGGAGACTCCTAACCGCTTCTCTGTCAACGATCGATGCTTTGAAGGACACATTAAAATTAATAATAATCATTTGAGTCTCAGGGTCTTGATACATCACATTCTAATTTCCCTGTAATGATTAACGTCAATTGAGTAAACTCAAATGACCACTCAGCACTCAGAGGTTTGCTGTTATCACTCTCTTAGGTGACGTCTCATACTCTTCTCCTTTCTTCATGCCTTACACAACCCTTCCTTTTATAATTCGTAAAAGAGGAACTCATTTAATACTTAGCTGAAAAACAACAACCAAATGGAGCAAAAAATGCTACGAGGGGCTTCCCTCTTGGCGCAGTGGTTGAGAGTCCGCCTGCCGATGCAGGGGACACGGGTTCGTGCCCCGGTCTGGGAAGATCCCACATGCCGCGGAGCGGCTGGGCCCGTGAGCCATGGCCGCTGAGCCTGCGCGTCCGGAGCTTGTGCTCCGCAACGGGAGAGGCCACAAGAGTGAGAGGCCCGCGTACCGCAAAAAAAAAAAACAAAAAAATGCTACGAGGGGGAAACTGTTCCTCTGACAAAGCCCACTGCAACATCCTTGTCTGTAGCTGTCCGCCCCCTCCTCCCCTCTATGGGCGGGCATCCTGCCCCTGTTTACCTTCCCTCTCGCAGCTGCGATTTCTCCTGCCCCCCCGATTTAGTCACATAAGCATATAAGCATGTTCTGGAATCCACCTTCCTCTCATCATGCCTTTCTATTCCCAACATCCTTGCCCTGTTTCTCTTCTTCCTCTCAGAGCAAATTTTCTAACAAGATGCAACGTTTTCACTTTCCCTTTTCTTTCACTCTTCAGCGCAATCTGTTTGCTTCCATTCCCACCACTCTTCAGATATTACCCTTATCAAGGTGACTAGGAATCTTCAGTTTGCCAGATTTAAAGAGTACTTCTTCGAGCCTTCCCTGACTTGTCCCTGTATCACCCCTTCTTTGGAACAATCTCTTCCCGCCCCTTCTCTCACTGTTTCCAATCACATCAGCCACTTCTCTACTTCACTGATTCCTACTCTTCTGCAGTACATCCAAGGATAATCCTCAGGTTCCTTCCTGGAATCTCTCTTTTACCCTCCCCCCTAAGTAAGTCCTTCTATTTCTGTGGCTTTTAATAACATCTCTGTGCTGTGAAGACATAAAGTACATCTGCAGCTCAGTTCAGTCCTCAGTTGTCCAACTGGCAACTTGACATTTCTACTGGGATGCTTCGTAGGCGTCTCAACACTTAACATGTACAAATGAGGTCTGTCCAGGACCTCTATTTCCTCCCTACAACTCCTTCATTTTAATAAATGGAGCCTGAACGGGAAACCCAGGAGGCATTCTTGACCCCTTTCCCTTCTTCAATTCACATCAATCAAACATCCCATCATGTTGTTTTATGTCCAAATTGTCTGTCCAGTTTTCTCCATCTCTCCCATTGCTTCAATTCCAATCAACATCATCTCTCAACTGGCCTGGTTTTTCTGTTCCTTTCTCTTCCATTCCCCTTTTCACAATGCAAACAAAATAATCCTTTAAAAGTAGGAATCAGCTCAAGTCACTCTACTACTTAATATACATTAACATTTTCCCATTGTAGTGAACCTGATTTGCAGACTCTCTACAATGGCTTATAATGTCTAATGTGGTAGGACTCCTTGCTGTCTCTCTAACCCTACATCCCCTCTCCATCACTCCTCACCAGCCATACTGGCCCACGTCAGCTTCTGGAACAAGGTAAACTCTTTTCCTCATAAAGTAAATCTGAAGTAGGACCTGAAATTTACATTTCTAACAAACCAGCAGGTGATATGAACGCTACTCTTTCAGTTGCAAGGGCCTAGATTGACAACCAAAGCTTCAATTCACTTTTCTATTTATCCTATAGATGATATCTATTGGCCATCCACTTAGTGTAAAAACTACAGGGAGGAACGTAGGTAATGAAAAGAGAATAAGGCACTCTACCCAGAGAGGAGTGATGCTCTGATTGAAGGATAAGGTAAGTAAGCTAGTCACTCCAGGGAAAATGGGATCCATTTAAAAGGATGTGGAAGAACAATTGATTTGGAGATGGTGGTTATAAGAGGGCAAAAGACGCGAAAGTTCTGTCTCAAAAAATAGGTATTTCCACAGGTGAAGGAGAAGTAAATGACAAACAGAAGTAAAGGTTCTTTGGACATAAATTATGGAAGATGCTAATTATAATAATAGCGTTAATAAAACTAATAGTAGGGGCTTCCCTGGTGGCACAGTGGTTAAGAATCTGCCTGCCAATGCAGGGAACATGGGTTTGAGCCCTGGTCTGGGAAGATCTCACATGTCTTGGAGCAACTAAGCCTGTGCACCACAACTACTGAGACTGCACTCTAGAGTCTGCACTCTAGAGCCCACGAGCCACAACTACTGAGCCCGCATGCCACAACTACTGAAGGCCACGCGCCCAGAGCCTATGCTCCACAGCAAGAGAAGCCACCGCAATGAGAAGCCTGTGCATAGCAATGAAGTGTAGCCCCCGCTCACCGCAACTAGAGAAAGCCTGCCCACAGCAGTGAAGACACAACACAGCCAAAAATAAAAATAAATAAAATAAATAAATTAAAACAAAACAAAAAACTAATAGTAGCAATAAAACTAAAATTCATTGAGCCTTTACAATAGGCCAGGTGATTTCAAAACGTATCTATTTATTATTTATGTACATAATGTATTTAAATATAGGTTTATGTATTATATATTTATACTTCAAGCCATATATATTAATTATATATAGTATAATAAATATATATTAAAATTATAAATGTATTATTTATTATATATAATATAAATTATTTATTATATAAGTTCATTTAATCTTCAAAATAACCTAGAAGTTGGTGCTATAATTATGCTGTTTTCCAGGGGCAGAAGTGGAGGAGAGAAGTTAAGCCACTTGCCCACCTTTACCTGTTTAGTCAGTGGCAGAGACAGGATATGAACGCAGGTGGTTTGTAGCAGTTGGTGATTACAAAACTCAGACTCTAGACTCCAAACCATTGCATCAGATTCCTTCTAACATCCTAAGCCTACCCAACTAGAATATATACTTCAAGTCGACCCAATGTTATTTATGCATGTGATGGTTTTAGAAGCTCTGCTCCAAACTAAGTGAATTCTGAGAGCTCTTGTAATTCTGAGGTTTTATTATAAAGCTTCTGAGGAGCATTTAGTGGCAGCAGTGGGTGCTTGCTCAAACTATAAGCATTTAATGGTGAGAGGATATTAACTAGAAAACTCCCTTTTTTCCCTAAAAATAGGGTGGTGATGGGGCAAGTGCAGTTAGAAAATATCTCTTGTGGGTTAAACATGTGAACAATACATGAAATAAAATAAGGACGAAAATGTATACTGAAGGGTCACCTAGCATAGTTTGTTTTTTTTTTCACATATCTGAAGTGTTTGTCTTTAATTCCATATAAATTTCTTACAGATTATACCATCAGTTAGCTGAAGTGAAAAAGCAAAAGGAAGAGAAAGCAAAGCAAGATGCAGATGCCCAAAACAGAGCAAGGGCAAAAGAATTTCATAAGGTGAACAGCCAGCCTCACAATTTTTCATGTCTAAGGCACATCAGAACTATAACTGATAAATTGAGGGAACTCCACAGAAAACACTAGAGAAACTTTGAGCCAAAAATATATGCTGACTTTCCACACAAAGTGTAAAGGTTTTTTTTTAAAAAATTATGTGTAACATAGACAAAATTATTTAAGTCAATTTTTAAGGAATTTCATGTTCTGATTCTTTCCAAGACCAATCACCTTAGTTCCTCCAAACTCATAATCTTCAAGATAAAATAGCGCTCTCTGAAAGAACTTGTCATGTGAATCAACCCACAATTCTTTTAGTTGGGCTTCTTCGATCTCCAGTGGAATATGGACACACTTCAGAATGCCCCACCTGGAATCTTTGGGATCCAATTTCCTCAAGTGATTTACTTTAGGACCATATTTAGGGTCAGGGGATGGATCTGCCTGGTTCTGAATTTGACAGCCTCTAAAAATGTATTAGGTTCAAATCATATTCACTCCTAAGCCATCACACCCTAGAACAGTAGAGATGATCGGGATATGCCAATACCTAAGATAAAAGAAGTTTGACTGTTAGGTTTTTCATAGTTTACTTGGCCGCTCTGTCGTGTAGTTCTCTCCCACAGATCTAACAGGTAATTCTATGAGTAAAGGAAACCACGCAGTTACTCTATGAGGCGTTTCCAACAAAGGTTTTTTAAAAGATACACCAATGAGCCTAACTCAAGAGAGATGCTAACATGATTATAAACGTCACTTGCATAGAGGACAGTGCAAGAAACATGCCACATTCTTTAAAAGTGGGAATACAAACCAAGGCCATAGAATATAAAGGGCGCTGCGGCCTGATACTCTCCACACCCTTAAGTCTATGGGCTCTAAATACGAATCTGGTGTGTTTACAAAATAAGTATGGATACAGACCAAACATTAAAGAGCTGAGAACGGAAGTAGTAACGAGAACAAACAGAAGAGAGGAATCACATCACCATCCGGGGTTTCTGGTGACCTGGGGGATCTGACCAAAGTTAGCTATTTTGCTCTTTGACTTCCTCGTCTATTTTGCTTGTTATCCGCTCACCCCGGTTTTTTCTTCTTTTTTTTTTTTTGCGATACGCAGGCCTCTCACCGCCGCGGCCCCTCCCGTTGCGGAGCACAGGCTACGGACGCGCAGGCCCAGCGGCCATGGCCCACGGACCTAGCCGCTTGGTGGCATGTGGGATCCTCCCAGACCAGGGCATGAACCCGTGTCCCCTGCATCGGCAGGCGGACTCTCAACCACTGCACCACCAGGGAAGCCCATCTTCTCACTATTTTTAATGCCTTACTCTTTTTTCTTTTTTAAAATTTTTTCTTTTCTCATTTTATATTTTTTTGCATTTTTGTATTTATTCTTTTTTTATCTTTTCCTTTTTATTTTCTTTTTCTTAATTCTTTTACTCTTTTAATTTTTCTCGTTTTAAAATTCTTCGTGCCTTTTTTCAGTTTTCTTTTTATTCTTTTACTTTTCTCACATTGTTCGTTTTTCTTTTTCTCAGTTTTCTTTTTCCTTTATTCATATTTTCTTACTTTTACTTTTTAATTTAGTTTGTAGGGGTTTTTTTTGTTTACTATTATTTTTGTCTGTTATTGTGGATTGATCCCTTTATAATGACCAGTTAATTGGGTGAACTGTATTAGTCAGGGCTCAACAGAGAATAAAACCAATAGGATATATATGTATTTTATATATACATATATATAATATGTATATATGTATTTTATATATATAATGTATACATATTATATATGCTATGTATCATATATATTTTATTATAGGTTATATAATGATGTATTGCTATTATATAATAATGTAATTGTTATTTATAATTTTATATTATAGTATGGATTTATTATAGATTATATGCATATATGTATAATAAGGAACTAGCTCACAGGATTACGGAGACTGAGAAGTCCCATCCCACCATCTGCCATCTGTGAGCGAGAGCCCCAGGAAAGCCAGTGGTGGGATTCAGTCCAGTCTGAGCAAAGTCCTGTGAACTAGAGGAGCTGATGGTATAAATCCCAGTCTCAGGACAGAAGAAGACGTGATGAGCTGTCCCAGCTCAACAACGAGACAGGAAGAAGGCAGAAAACATTCCTCCACCCTCCCCTTTCTGTTGCCTTCGCAGACCCTCAGTGGAGGGGAGGCTGCCCACCCACACTGGGGCAGCGGAGCTGCTTTGCTGAGTCCGCTGGTTCAAATGCTCACCTTCTCCAGAACTGCTCTCACAGACACACCCAGAAATAATGTGTAATCTGGGTCCCCTGGGCCAGTCGAGTTGACACACAAAATCAGCCATCATGTGGACTTTGGGTCCGGCCTTACTTTGAGGGGTCAGATTTTCACCCTTTTAAACTGACCTTTTAGAAAATGGAGCAGTAAGCCCCACGCACTGCGGGGCTTCTCGGCCACCTCGGGTTCGACCCAGAAAGGCAGCCACCATCTCCTCAAGCCTGTTGGCGATGGTGGGTGCACATCCTGCCTGGGAACGCGGTGGCCGTGCAGATCAGTAACCTGGTTCTGCAGAGCTGCACCAAGCTCCGGGGACGGTCACACAAAGTCCAAAGCACGAAGGCCTTGAAGCCCTTGCCGTGCAGTGAACCAGTGGAGGAGACTTGTCCCATTCCCTCGTGGCCCATGGCAGCAAGAAAGAGAGAGAGAGAGAGGCCTGAGGCAACCTCCACCAGATCTTGTCTGCTGTACCGTCCTGTCCTCAGGGGTGGCTCGTCCTCAGGGACTGTTGTGGCCTGATTGTCTGTGTCCCCCCAAATCCATATGTTCATGCATTTGGATCCCCAACAGATCCCCCATGGATATCCTAACGTGGCGGTATTTGGAGGGGGGCCGTTGGGAGGTGACTGGGGTCAGAGGAGGTGATAAGGGTGCGGCCCCATGATTACAGAAACAGGAAGTGAAACCAGAGCTTTCTCTCGCCACCATGTGAGGACACAGAGAGAGGCAGCCATCTGCCAGCCAGGAGGAGAGTCTCTCCAGGAACCAGATCCACTGTACGTTGACCTTGGACCTCACAGCTTCCAGAACTGTGAGAAAGAAATATCTGTAGTTGAAGCCACCCAGGCCGTGGTATGTTGTTACAGGAGCTCAAACCGAGTGAGAGATCCAAAGCAGAAAACCTATTTTTGGAGGCTGATGGTGCAGGTTTTGGCTCCAGCAATGAATTCCCCCAGGGCAGCAAGCTGGGCACCTTCTGTGGCACTGCCCCACATGCTGCCCGGAACTCTTCCAGGGCGAAAAGTTACCACAGCCCTGCAGTGCATGTGTATGGCCTGGGAGCCATCCTCTACAGGCCGGTCAGCGGGTCCCTGCCTTTTGATGGACAGACGACAAGGAGATGTAGAAGCAGGTACTGAGGAGAGCAGACAGTATCCCACGTGTCCACGGAGTGTGAGACCCGCTCATGAGATGCCTTACCCTCACCCCCAGCAAGAGAGGCACTTTAGCAGAAACCATGAGCAACCATGGATGAACGTGGGCCTTGAGGACAGTCAGGCCTTGCGCCGAGCCACTTCCTGACCGCAAGGATCCCTGAGAGATGGAGTAATGGTGTCCGTGGGTTAGACACGGGAAGAGGTCCAGGACTCGTTAATGGAGCAGAAGTAAGACAAAGTCATGACCACCTGTCTGCTCCTGGGCTACATGAGATCCAAGCAGGGGGGCTACGCCATCACTCTGAAGCCCCCAACTTCAGCTGGTCCCACCAACACCTGCACTTCTTCCCCATCCTGCAAGGTACAGCGCAGGGTTTCTGCCATCCCAAAGCAGCAGAGTTTCAGCCAATGTGTCATTCTCACCTTTAATTCTTGCTCGAAGAAGAGTCAGAGTAGAAGCAACTCAGAAAATCAGTGGCTGATGAGGAGTGGAAGTCAGGGCAGAGGCCAGCAGCGCATCTAAAGCGCCTTCCAGAGCTTCCCTGGTGGCGCAGTGGTTGGGAGTCCACCTGCTGATTCAGGGGACGCGGGTTCGAGCCCCGGTCCGGGAAGATCCCACGTGCCGCGGAGCGGCTGGGCCCGTGAGCCATGGCCGCTGAGCCTGCTCGTCCGGAGCCTGTGCTCCGCAACGGGAGAGGCCACAGCAGTGAGAGGCCCGCGTACCGTGGGGAAAAAAAAAAAGTGCCTTCCAGCCTTTTCTCCTGCGCAGAGACGAAGACAACCTCCCTAGCGCACCCCCCAGGGTGGCCCTGTGCTTGCCTGTCCTCCACGGCACCAGCAGCCGTGTAGGAACCCTAGACAGTACCATCTCCCCCCAGGGCGTATCCTCCAAAGGACACTCCCTCCCCTGTGGGCAGCTGGTGCAGCCGCAGATCCAGTGGAATTTGCCTGATGGTGTGAGGTGTGACCCAGGCCCTTCTTCAGGTGATATCTGGGGCTAGCAAGGGGCCACTGGGAGGTTTTTCAACTCCTCTGCAGACGCTCGCGTTTCAAGTCGGCCAGAAAAAAAACGAGCATCGAGTTGAAAGCAGACTGCAGTAGATCAAACATCACGTGGTGGGCAGCAGAGGCAGGCGAGGCAGTGATAAAATCAAAAGTGTCAGGAGGTCATTATGGTCTCTGCCCTTCACATGGAGCCAGAAGGTCATGAACTCCACGGAGCCCCACAGGGCGCTGCTGGAGATGAGGCAGGTGTGGACGAGAACGGCGGCGGGTGGGAGCAGAGCAAGAAGTACACGCTCTGTGTGTGCATCGTACACCAGCCAGGAAGACTTCGTGCAGTGGAGCGTGCAGGTGTGCAAACTGCCCTGGTGTCCCCTCCACAGGGCTCAAACTAAGAGGGTACCCAGCACCTCCATGGCCTTCAAAAGCATAACTGCTAAGCTTAAAAGTCTGCCAGGAGCAGTCTGGGACAAGAGGGGAAGCCATGTTTGTGCAGGAGGAAGGATGGCTCTATAGAAATACACACACACACACACACACACACACACACACACACATATTCTAACTTATATATTGTGTTTAAATACAATAGTTAAAAACAAACAATAATGCCCTGCTTTATTGTTACAGCTGTCACAAGACACTTGTCCACAACTTTGCAAGAGAAGGTCTTGACTCCTTCAAAATTCTCTTGTGATCCAACCGAAAAAAACCCCCAAAACCAAAAACAAGACCAAAAAAACCAAACCCTTCCCTTCAAGGTGAACGAAAGCCTGGTGAGACTATCCTAAGAACAGGACTCATGTCAATGGACTGGGAAGGGGACTATATTTGGGGGGTGTGGTGTTGTTTTTTCTTGCTCGAGGGAAAACAAGGCTTGAGGGTCACATCTATATGATGAATATTGCTATGAAAAGACCATTCCAATATTTTAAGCCTAAAAGAAACAAACAGAAAATTAAACTAATCAGCAGAAACGATATGAGTCTTGTGGATGGCATTTCCACTCCCTGAAAAACCAGCTTGCTCTCCAGAAACCTCCCTTTCATCATTCATTATCCTGCTCGAGGATCCACGGCTTCTTCTTGACTCTTTCATATATAAATTATTTTGATTGGCTTTTATGGCCACCCATAAACTATTTCCATTCATGTTCTCTATGAATATTTGCATTTGCAACTAACATTTGTATAGCTCTTTAACATTTTCAAGGTCTTTTTCAAATGCATTATCTCATTTAAATTTGACTCAGACTTTTTTTTTCTTTCCTTCCTACTCCTAACATCACTGCAGTAGACTTCAGAATCCCTGTGGATGACCTTCCCAACACCTGTCCTCAAAGTCCCTCCCCTCCATACCAATTACCATCACCTCCACTGCACTTCGAAAAATCCACTCCTTTGGTCTTACCCTGGGCCTTACTCCCAGTTGTTCAACTTCTGAGATCTTGAGGTCTAATTCAGCAAAATTTGAACATAAGGTGCTGTCTGTCCCCATCTTTCAGCTTTATTTCCACTAAATTGGCTTTTAAACTTCATTCACACTTTTAGAAACTTTACCGCTTCTGTTCCCCGAGTCCCAATCTACTTCCCTTCCCTGCTGAGCTACGAATAGGGTGTCTCCGTTCCCTTCCTGCCCCCCACTTTCTCATTACCTATTGTCCTTCAAAGTTATCTGCTCCTCAACTTTGACAATACTCTTGCTAATTGTTGGAGGAGGTCATCGTGAGGACGGACGTGACTGGAGAGTTGAACCCAGGCAGTGGAGGCTCCTCACCCCCTCCCTGTCCTTGGACTGTACTTTCTGCCCACTGTTCCCACACTCGGAGGCATTTTCAAGGACGCAGCCTTGAGAGAGCAGTGCGTTATTGAGACCATCTGGATGGTCTGCATTGCTGAACCCGCTTAAGGGCTCTCTCTATAAACTCTGAAGAGTCTGGCGGGCAGGGGTGGACATCTACTGGTCTTGTGGCCCCCAAGACAAACCTCCTAAGTCAATCCACTCCCTTATTACACCTGCTACCTCCCAACCTGGAGTGGCTGCCTCTTCTTTTTGGTCTCTCTTTGTCCCCCATGTACGGGGGCCAGTTTCAAATTTCACGCAGGAACCCTTGACGTATTGAACCGGCACTCTTGTTTCACCAGTGACTTGATAACTGCTAAATCCAGAGGGAACTTCTCAGCCCTCATCTTATTGGCTCTGTCTGTGAAATCCAATCCAGGTGACACTACTTTCTTCCCGACACTCCCCTCGCAGGACTTCCTCTGGGTTCTTTCCCTAGACTGAGATGCTACTCTTGCACTCCTATTCATGGACTCCTGTGGCCCACACTAATTAACGTCTGTGTGTTCCGATCTCCCACTGATGGGGTTCCTTCCTTTTCATTGTACATTCTCCCAAGATGAATCAAAACTGTGGCGATGTTGGAATGATATCTGACAGAGCCAGAAAAGGCTCACGCAAACTCCAGTCACTCTGTGCCTAGGTCAAACCCCTGGAGTTTGCAATAGAATGTGGAATGAAACTCCTCCACGCATCTCAGGATTAGCTAAAGTCTCAGTTTTGAGTTCGGTGGTGGATTAGAACCTCCATATTCTAAAAAAGAAGTGCTAGTCTCATCCGCACAGGACTTGTGAAGAGGTGGCCCAGGCAGTGGGGTTGGAGAAGAAGGATGAGTGGGGAGATGGTTTGGAGGCAGAATCAATCGTAGGGACTGATGCACAATTAGGTGAGAGGAATGAGAAAACAGACATACTGGAGAATTGGCGTTATGAATAGAATATATTGAGGCAATGAGTTAATTGAATTCCCATATAAAATTATGTAATTTATTAAAGCTCAGGTGAAACAATGGCTTCTTTGTATCTGAGATCCAGAATATCGATGCCCATTTGTATGGCCACTGTAAGGGAGATTACTTAAACGTTAAATTTCGACACATTAATTTATAATCAGCCAAAAGAGAGACAGCATCAAGATTTTGATTATTACATAGCAGTATATAATGAGATCTATCTCTATTGTATTTCAGAATTCCTACCGGGAGTATCTAAAATATTTATGAATTATTCTTAATATTGGAAGATGATACCACCATCTTTCTCAAGCATGTGGCTATCCACATAACTATTGAGAGAGAGTGTGGTGAACTGATTAAACTCACGGACTCTGGAGCATTTCTGCTTGGGTTTGAATCTCACGTTTCTGTTTATTATCTATATGAATTTGGGTAAGTGATTTATTTCTTTGTGGCTCAGTTTCCTTATCAGTAGAGTGGGAATAACTGTATCTCCCTTATAAGTTTGTTGTGAAAACTATATGCGTTAACATAAAGCCTTTAGAACAGTGCCTGACACAATAAACCACACTTAATTTATAATTATTACTTCGTATTTCAGAATCATGGTATAATTCCACTGGAAAAAGAATAGTTCTAATTTTAGAATTATAATATCTTGAAATAGAGCCTCAGGAAATAAGAAGTAAGTTGTCTGTGGTGATCCAAAACCTGTGCTTATGAATTAATCTCCAAACATTCATCATTTATCTTTCTTGGACCCAGGTGTAAGTATTATGCTTTGCTGCAATCACGGCTCACGTTCGTCAGTTTCCAGAACGGTGATGCCTTTCTCAATGGTACGTTGAACCCTTTTAACTTTTATCGACTACTTCCTTTCCCCACCCACAAGAACAACTTTCTATTTCCGTTTAACTGAAAGGCATTCACAGCATCCTTCCAGGAGTGTGCCTCCTCCATTACGTGAGAAATAGCTGTGCAAACGTTTCTGTGCCATTTTAATGATATGCTCAGCATTTCTTCATGTTTTTCTGCCAAACGTGCTCTGAATTATTTTTCGTACCGTGTCTTCTCCATTATTTAGCAGTGTTCCTCAAGGTTGATAACCATGCACTTCACTTCATTCTTCTGCTTGGTCATGGCATAGATCTGTATACTTTAGGGTGTGTCCTGTACGAAAAAGGAGCTTGCGATACTTTGGGGACTGACGTACTGAAATAACTTCTCCACTATGAATCCTGAAAGAACTAGGCCAATAGCCCAAGGAATTATATAATATAATTTTTTTTTTTTTTTAGCTTGAAGGGACCTTAGAGATCACTTTTTCCAGATCTTTCATGTTACAAATTAAGAAACTGAGTCCCGGTATGTTAGTAGTAGAGCCAGAATCACAGATTCCTCCCACCTGGCAAGCCCAGCGCTTTTTCAGCACTACCTACTGCTTCTTGCACTGAGTCATTTATTTTCCAGGTGACTTCTGCATATGATGATGATGATGATGATGATGATGATGATGATGATGTGTGTGTGTGTGTGTGTGTGTGTGTGTGTGTGTGTGTGTGTCTTTTAGGACTTTATAGCTTTACCAGGTTACAGAAACAAATTTATTCAACAGAGAAGAAAGAAGAGAGACATAAATTCAAGGGAGAATTTTCTCTTCCTATTGCCTTTATGTTGTTATTAAGGGAAAAACTGGAATACTGAAAACAAGAGAAGATTTTAGGGAATGTAGAAATCATCCCATCAAACTCTTCAGGAAGAATCTTTCCTGGTCTCCACATTGGGGATGATTATTTTGGCTACTCGGTTGTCCGTGGGGCGCTGAGACGGTGCGGGTGTGTAATGTGTGTTTAACGTATGGGGGGCGGGGAAGGGCGTTTGCACGTGGCTCGCCCGGGCCTGAGCAGAGAGGGGAGGGGAGGGGAGGGGGCCCTTGGAGGGGGGCGCGGCGGGAACCGCGAGGCCACAGCCAGTCACCCGCGGCGCAGGTGGGAAGAGGGAGGGGTCTGCGCGGCAGCCGCGGAGCCGGGAGCCCCGGGAGCCGGCGAGGCTGGGAGGGGCGAGGCCGTCACTCGCCGCGGCGCGCGGAGCAGGGGAGGCGCGCGGAGCCCTTGGCCCCGGGCTGCGCCGGCCGCTTGCGCTCCGGAGGGGCCGCAGCGAAGGCGGACGCGGCGCCATGGGTGAGTGAGGCTCGGCTTCGGAGGCGGGTGTGGCGGGAAGAAAGTGGGTGTCGGTCGGCCCCGGACTGCGTCCCTCCTCGCCTCCCCCGTCCGTCTGTGGACTTTTCCCGGGCGCCGGGGGGGGGGCGCGCGGCCCGGGGGTCGCCGCGCGTGAGCGGCCCGGGGTCGGATAAGGAGAGTCGGGGGGCGGGGTGGCTGTCCCCACGTGTGCCACGTTTCAGTGTGCGGTTCGGCGAGCAAGTTGAGACGGGGCTCGAGGAGTGGCGACGTCGTGCACTTTCCATTCGCCCAGGTTTGCGTACGGGAAGGCGCTGGGACGAGGCGAGTTGGGGACCCTTTCCAGCCCGCGCCTCAGCGGGCCGCCACCGCGGCACAAAAGGCTTGACGTGGAGGCTGAAGGCCAACCTGCCTCCAGCAGAGCTGGGCCGGTGGCGAGGGACGCGGGCTGTCCGTCCCGGCCCGGGTCCCCGGGCGCTGGGGCGCGCGCCGCTCCGCTCAAGTTTCTAGACGGGGTCCGCCCGCTTCAGAGCTGAGCTGCTGCGGCTGCAATGGCCCGGGGAATGTGGGTGGGCGGAGGGGGACCGGGTGTGAACCCGTCGGACCGAGCGGAGCCCGAGGAGGCGGCGTCCCACGAGAAGGCTTGGGAGCCGAGCAGGGCGCGGGGTCCGGAGAGCAGGCGTCACGCGCCCTGCAGAGGCGGCGCGGCCCGTCCCGGAGGCCGGAGAGAGCCCGGCCGTGCCGCCGCTCACGGTTACGGATCAGCGACCCACCGGCAGCCCGGCTGGCTAGTCGACGCCAGCGTTCTCGTTTCTTCGCGTCCCAGCGCGTTACGCCCCTCCCCCGGCCTCTCGCTTGTCCTTTGTTGTCAGGGATTTCTTCCAGGGTACAGGAGGCCTTTGGGATTGACGTGCTCGGGTGGAAATTCCTAAGTTCCCACAGGCTCGAGGGTTAGGGGACGCTTTGACTGCTAATCGGTGCAGTTCATAGACGCTGGCCAACTTGGAAGAAAGGAAAAAAGAGAGAGCCGAGGACATTTTTGCCTGTGAATGTTAATTGTGGTCAAGACATGTATAGTCTCTTGCGTGATTCTGGAGAAGTTTTAGAAAGACCCATTTTTAGGGCCTTTGAATAAAATAGTGTTGCAGATAATCTGCAGGAAGAGCTGTCTTTAAAAGTTTTCTGAAACGGAAGGAATATTTTCAAGTTAAAAAGGAAAGATAAAACATTTTCCCAAGTATGGCAGAATGAGTTTCAGGCTCTTCCTTCCTTCCTTCCTTCCTTCCTCCCTCCCTCCCTCTCCCTCCCTCCCTCTCTCCCTTCTTTCTTGCCTTTCTTTCTAAATACAGGGGCATATAAACTCTTGTTAGACTAGCACATAGAGGGAAAAAGCTCTCATAAATGGAAAACCAAAGTAATTGACTTACATAACCCATTCATTTTACTAAAAACTTTTAAGATGCTATTTGGATCCAACATAAAATCTCTAGAAAGAATGACATTTTTGCCTTGTAACCGTAAGCTTGAGTGGACTATCTATCAAGGGGTAAAGTACACATAATTTTGCAGTTAATTATTTCTCTAGGTTGCATTTCCAAACTATAATGAAAACAGTTGGTCTTGGCTTTTACCTCAATGTCCTCGGGTAAATTACACACGATCCCAGGTTACAGGAGAGTGTTCTCCGGGACAGGGGGTGGAGTCAGCACCCGAGCTCTTCTGCTAATCCTGAGCTTGAAGACTTCTCTGTCTTACCTGTAAACGGACAGATACCTAAAATTTGTCTCTTCCTTTTTCTGCCAGGAGTGGACTACCTTTTCCTACTGTAATCAAGGTCACTAAAAACTCGTGTAGGGGTCAGATGGCTAGTAGGAGAGAGTGGGTAGAGGAAGCAGGTGAGAACCCAGAGGTCAGGGAAGTAGAGAAAGGAACAAGTGGGTGGCTCTAGGGTGAGAGCATGAGGCCAGCACTCAGGACAGTGACCCAGACACGCGGTCCACAAATAGGAAAGCCAAGGAAGGAGCTGAGGGGGGCCGATGAGAGAAAGAAGGAAGGAAATCTGTCCAGAAACTAGAGAGAAAACACTTGGTCACTTAAGGTCATCTCTCTCTTCTTTTCATTTACTTGTGAAAAACACATTACTTAGAACTTCTTTTATTTAGAGGTAGTAGGGGGGTGAGGGTTTAGCATTGGAGTCCAAATTGCTAGGATAAAGGGGAAAGCAGTGTAGCAGAATGCCTGACTATGCCAGCAAGCTGAATCCATCTTTTTCTGGTGTCATGACAACTGAAATTTATCATTTGAAAAAAGGAAGATGGTGCTATGGGAGTGAATATAGCAATCAATTCTTGCTTGACTCAGAAGAAGAAATCCATGCTCTAGCATCGTGGAAGAATGAGAGTAATTGGTTAATCAAATATTCTGAATAATTGATAGTTATTTATAATGCACAAGGCTAATCCTCAAAAAAAAGAAGTTATTTGCGAAGTAGGCAAATTGAGATTTTGGGATCCCTTGCTTCCTTCCTTTCATGTATTTTCTTTCCTCAGTGATGCCTTCAGCTAATCGAGGTATGCAACAGGCTTTCCCTCTGCACCTAAATTTTGCTCTCGAGAAAGGATATGATGAAGCATTTCATACTGAAAAAATGCAGGACTGACTCCTTGCTAAGAATATTTATATTTTAGCTGCAAGGTTAACTTTAACCCACATGGTCTCTAATTATGTAATTCCAGGCTCCAGTGTGAGATGGGTGGGGGGATATTTTATATTTCTCCTCTAACCACGTCACTTACGTAGTTCTTTGTTTTATCTAAAAGGTGATTTTGGACATTATTTAGTTCATTATTTAGATATTATCATGGAAAGTTTCATGGAGGGAGTGGTATTGAACCTGGTGGTATTTGGATGGATGTGAAGGATTCGGGAAGAGGTGTTCTAGATAGAATAATGGGCCCCTAACCCAAAGCAGGAAGGAATTTGGGGGAGCGGAGCAGTAAGACATGGACCTGGATGGGACTTGATTTTGGAGAGCCTTCAAAAGCAACCAGAGGAATTTAGAATTTATGTAAGAGGAAATAGAGAATCATGGAATGTTCTTGAGGAAAGAAGAATTGTAATGAACTTAGTGTTTAAGGAAGATAAATTGAGCAATGTTGTTTAAGACACAGGATAAATTGGAGAGGACAGAACCAGTTGTCACAGTAATCCTGAAATGATATGGTACATGTCTAGTTCAGTCCTAGTGGAAGAGTGGCGATAGTGGAAATGGAGGGGAAAAAAGATAGATGAATGACATTTCTAATGAAAAGTCTATAAAATTAGGAAATTAATAAAGAAGAGAATGAATAAGAGGTATTTTCTGGAGATTTGAAACCTTGAGGATTGGGGATATAGTAGGTCCCTTGATAGATTATTTAAAGGATAAAACAGATGGTTTCTTTTCTGGATGCTTTGGACAGAAGATTAATTTCATTTTTGAAGTGTTAGTTCAAAGATGATGGCTAGACATCTAAAGACGCATGTTAGTAGATTGGAAACATACAGTGAGAAATTAATCAGAGGGCAAGAGCAAGAAGGAAAAGAAAAGTTAGAAGGTCACCAATCTTTGTTTTGGTGAGAGGTAAATCCACATAATATATGAATTATCTGTTCGGAGGCAGGAGTATAGGGAGGTGGGTTGAGGGAAGGGGAAGGAGGATAAGCACTGTTTGCTGGAAGAGAAACATCAACTACATAATGTGTATCAAAGCCCTAAAATTAGAACAGTGAAATGTGACATCTTTAACATTCCGTGTTAGATCTAGGGGTCCGGAAATTTTGACAAGAGGAGAACATCAGACAGAAATATTTTGCTGTCATTCAATTTCAGTAAAAATGGACTTAGTTAAGGATCTGTAAAATTATTTGCAAACTTAGGCCAAGAATAATGAGACATGGTATTGTCTGGAACTCACACTTCGTTTTTTCAGGAAAATATGACCCCTAGAGGCAGTTGTCAACAAGGTACAGAGAGCCAAGATACGAAGTAGGAGAAGCAAATGATGGTCTTTGGGTGATTATGCAAATCCTGGGGATCCCGTTTCCTCTTTTGTTTGATGAGAGGTTGGGCATGATTCTGTGCATTTATGTAGCTCAGATCTTGATTCAGTAAGACTTAGAGGAAAAAACATGGAAAAAGATAAGCTCGAGCTCTTTCCATTAAACAAGTCAAGAACATGTTAAAGATGCTGGACTACTGGGCAAAACTTTTTAAGGGTCAGTTGGCCTCTAGTACGTTCCATTCCCTAGAAAATTATAAACGTCTGATAGTCTGCACCTGAGCAGAGAAAGATGAATATTCTGGTTATCTTCACTGCATAATAACTGTCTCCATAACTAGTTAATTCAAACAACAGTTTGTTACTATCTCTCATGGCTCTGTGGACTGACTGCTGAGCGGTTCTCATTGGAGGTCTCCTGCCTTGCAGTTGTGTACCTGCTGGGGGTTCAGGCATCTGAAGACTTGATTGGGCTGGTCGTCTAACGTAGCTCCCACCTGTAGCTGACAGCATGCTGGCTGTCGGCTGGGACTTCAGGTGGGGTTGCCTCCAAGTGGCTTGGACTTTTCACAACATGGTGGCTGGGTTCCAAGAGGGAACAGCCCTAGAAAAGTGTTCCAAGAAAAAATCCGGCAGACGCTGCAAGGCCTCTTATAACCTAGAACATCTTAGGTCCCCATACATCACTTCAGCTGTATTCTCATGGTCACAAAAATCATTCAGGACAGTCAAGTTCAAGAGGAGGGGCATTAGACCCCCTTCCTCCTGATTCCAGGAGAGAAGGAGGGAAGGAACTGAGGTAGGCAGCTGCTTGATCTCGTTCCTAGAAGAGATGTAAGTGTGTTTCACAGTAGAGACATCCTCAGGTTTGCAACTGAAAATCTGATACAAGTTTTCTGAAACACATATGGTAAAGCATTGAAACTTTAGTTAGAACTATGAAGAAGTCCAGATAGTCACACTAAAGTTTCACAGTGAAACATTTGAGTGGAAATTCATGCCTGGGTGGAAATGTGTTAGTAAAATGCCGGGATAAGCTCTACTCAGAATAATTTCAAATACGATCAACTAATATTTCTTATTTTAATTTAAATTTGAAGTTTCTAAGGCTATTGTAAATTACTGTTTCTTTTACTTAAATTTGAGTTTATGTTATAAATTGGAAGGTAGGTCAATTAGCATAAATCCTTTATTCAATATCCTCTTGTCACAATAAACTAAATGTTTTGTAGTGAACTAACTGTTCAGAAGCTTGCTTTATTTTTCAAAAACGTGTTAACTGTACAAAATACGTAATTGGAATTGGTATGGTGCAACTAAAAGTAAGTGTAGTCTTAACTGTACTTACTTTTTGAAAGACATGTTTCTAAATTAAACATGTAAGATTGTTTATTAAATCTTGAAATGTAAATCTCATTTTGTTATTTTTAACGGGAAGGAGTCAGAGCTGTCATTTATGATACAAAAATATAGGTCTTTCTCCTAGACAGTCGAAAAACAAAGAAAAATTAGGGTAAATGAGATGGGTTTAAAGTCAGGGACGGAATTAGTTTCAACCTAGAAACTTAGAGGCCTTAAAAAAGAATTAGATTCTGTTTCAACCTGACTGATTTGAGGTCATTCTATTTTCAACTGTTTGACAAGAGGTGAGGAAATGAGGGTGGATAATATGAAGCCACGTACTTCGTGCACAGTAGTCATGATGTGGCAGACACACAAAGCCCACATCTCAACAAGAAATAAAGGCCTGACCTATATAACCAGTGGAACCGGAATAATGCCTGAGGAGTTCAGAAGGCACTATGGCATGGAGTTAAATTCTTCTTTAGTTTGTTAAGATGACCTGTCAGAATAGTCACTCACTACCTCCTCTACAAGGTACGAGATCTACCCAAACTGTATAATGATAGCACAATAAATATCTCTTGCCGTTTCTGTAAGACTTCTTTTTCTAGAACCTCCACGTTTATTGTCTACATAGAATAACTTAGAGAATACGTTCAGTACTAATTGCTGGGTCCCACTGCCAAGATTCAAATTCAGAAGGTTTGGGCTTGACCGGTGGGCCTTCAGTTCTAACGTGGTTCAGCCAGTTTTGAGGATGAAGCCTCGGACACGCTTCGGGAATTGGCTCTTCCAGAAAGCCGCTGTCCCCCATCAAGCTGGCTGAGCGCCGTGACAGCTGCTACTCATCACTTGTGTCCTGTCGAGACTTAACCTGATGAAGCCTCTGTCTAGTTGCCCTTTCCTTCCTTACCAGTCACTTCTTAGCCTTAGGATGGGGTGATGCTCTCCAGAGTTTACTGAAACTCTCCCTCTGAAAATTACTAATGATTTCCCGTCTCATGGTTCCAAGTGTAACTTATGTGCGCATAACTCCCGAAGCCGTGTCCCTGGGCTCCAGTGTCGGCTGTCTCCCCGCCGCCGTCCCTCTAGTGCTTCAGCCACAACGCCTGCAAAACGGAGTTCCTCCTGCCAGGATCTGACTGGTTCCGTCTTCTCTTCCTTTGCCCTCTTCCTCCTCTTTCTTTTTCTTGATGACTCGAATAGACCTGGCCTTGTTGAGCAAACGTCATTAGCCCTCTGGCCGTCCACACTCTCTTGTCCCGTGTCATTGCAGTTGCTTTCCGCCAGCCCCTCACCCGCTCCAGCCTGGACCTTAGTGGTCTTTTCAGTGCCAGTTACTTCCCCGCTTTGGTCTCCTCCTAATCACCCCCATGTGATGATCAAGACACCCCACTCAAGCACAGCTCTTAATCGCGTCTCTGTCCTCCCCAACTTCATTTCCTGCTCTTAGCGCTCATGCATTTTATCCCTTAACCGAAAGAAACTACAAATTAATTTCATCTACTCACCCTCAGCCTCTTCTTACCTCCAACTATTTGATCATGCTCGTTTTTATTACTCTGTGGCACGTCCTTTATTTCCCAGTGGAAATGCAAAACTATTCTCAGCTTAAATATATTTCCTGCATGAAAAATGTCCACTATCTGCCCAGCTTAGTGTTTTCCAAAGCGTGGGATATATGCTAGTGAAATGCAAAGTATTCTTTTTTAAATGTTCGACAAATGAGTTATGATAATGCTTCTTTTTATTTTTTAATATTTATTTATTTCTTTGGTTGTGCCGGGTCTTAGTTGCGGCAGGCGGGCTCCTTAGTTGTGGCATGCAAACTCTTAATTGCGGCATGCATGTGGGATCTACTTCCCTGAGCAGGGATCGAACCTGGGCCCCCCGCACTGGAAGCGCAGAGTCTGAACCACTGCGCCACCAGGGAAGTCCGCGGTATTTTTATTTTATATATTTCACAAATACTTCTACACTATTTAATATGTGCCATGCACTATTTACAATGCTTTATAAGTACTTAGTAGTTTAACCTTCCAAACAATCCTATGATGTGTGTTATTATCATCATCTTCATTTTTACACAGAGAGGTTTAAATAATTTGCTCAAGGTAACCTAACTAGTAAACAGTCAAGAGGGGTTCTGCACTGAGGCCCTCTGGCTCCAGAGGCTCTATGTTATACCACCTTTCCATTTTCAGTGGTTCAAGGACATGGCATTAAATAAAGTTGAATGTTACAGTGATAAAGTTATGCTCTTCTCAATATTCTTTCAATTCTTTTGATTAAGTCAAAAAGAAATCCTAATTTAGTGTTACTGGTTATATTCATTTCACAGCAATTACCTTAACAGATCTCCCTTTACATAATACAGGCATCCAGGTTTAAATAAACTGAGAGGTAAAATGGTACTCAAGTCAAAAAAAAGTCGATACTTAAAGAGTATCAATGATATTTCAGAGAGTTCCCCTTTTTAATAAAGAGAGGGCAGGACCTAGACTTCGAGCCTTTGGTAATCATTGTTTTTAAAATAAGAAATACTGACTTTCTATTTAAGGTAGAGATTTAAAGTTTCATTTAAAATATATTTTAGTAAAAATGTAAATTGTGTTTTAAAATACCAAGTAAAGGAGAATAATGATGATACTTAAATATGGGACAAACCATATACCTGGAGGCAATTTTGGTCTGTAGAAGTAGTTAAAATATAAGTATTTCAGGAAATTTTTATCCTAATTTATCCACTAATTAGCCACGGAACTTGGGCACTTTTGTCACTCAATTTGTAATTGGCGGGGCTTCAATTTATAATTGGTGGGGATAAAACCAACAATATTTATCTTACAGGGATGCTTCTAGAAAAAAAGATGGGTATTTGAAAAAACTTTGAATGTAATAAATGCTGAGTAAAGTATTCTATTTTTACACATTGCTAGGAGAATCTGGTATGGTAAAAACCATGACTATGGGGCGCAAGTGCCTGGAATTTGGTAAGCACTGCATCTAATGAAAGTCTGCCTTTTCTGTGCGCTCTCAGTGCCTTACTTCTACATCTGTGATGCTTAATTGTGAATGTGTATTTTCTCCCCCATTATTTGAGGCCACGTCCAGATTCTGAAGACGGCACCTTCCAGTTAATTGGCATAAACACAGCAAACACTCTCACCCTTAAGCTGTTTGTCTAACACTGTTTACCTCACTAACTTAGTAGAAAGTTACAGAAATACAGCATTTGACTCTTACTGATGAAAACTGTATTTAGAATTAGTCATGGCAGGAGACAGGAAAGAAGGCAGAACTGTGGAATGACAGGGTTAGGGCTGTGGTCCTGGGAGGGTTTCAGCACCGGGCCAAAGGCCCCAATGAGATGGGAAACATGAAGGCAAACAGCCCTAGAAGAATCCTCTGAAAACAGACGAGACAGAGTTAGTTCGACTGCAGGAGAGTCCAAGGAGGACAGCGTTTTGAGGAACCAGGAACCTGCCTCATCAAGCCCAACAGAAGGAAGAATAGAGGAATGACATTCCTTTTGCATCGACGGATTTTTCGTTGATATAAGCCCATTGAAGTTACAGGACTTTTAATAAAGGGGTGAAGATACAAACCTGCTCTCATGGAGCAGATTTCAAGGACTAAAAAGAAGAGAGAGGACGGAAGGAAGAAGGGGGAAGAGGAAGGAGAGAGAGAGAAAGAAAGGATTTGGGTGGATCCAGGGTCAAAAGAAGATTTTTATCAGGTAGAAAAGAACTGCAAGAATTCCTTCATATTTTAAGAAAAGGGGAGTGACCTCAGGGAGAGGCATAAACACTGATGCCTTGGAATGTCAGGATCCCTGGGCAACGTGGTACAGAGCGATTAATCACAGGAACTATTTGGTATTACTTAATATTTAAGTAATTAATCACAGGAACTATTTGGTATTACTTAATATTTAAACTTAAATAGTTTAAATATTACTTAAACTATTTGGTATTACTTAAACTATTTGGTATTACTTAAACAGGGTTTTTAAAGTAAAAAATTATATATATTTTGTCTATAAAAATGATGCCATTTGAGGATTTTTTTTAAACTTTATTTATTTTTGGCTGCATTGGGTCTTCATTGCTGCGCACAGGCTTTCTTTAGTTGTGGTGAGCAGGGGCTACTCTTCGTTGTGGTGCGCGGGCTTCTCCTTGCGGTGGCTTCTCTTGTTGCACAGCATGGGCTCTAGGTGCGCGGGCTTCAGTAGTTGTGGCTCGCAGGCTCAGTAGTTGTGGCTCGCAGGCTCTAGATGCATGGGCTCAGTAGTTGTGGCTCACGGGCTTAGTTGCTCCACGGCATGTGGGATCTTCCCGGTCCAGGGCTTGAACCCGTGTCCCCTGCATTGGCAGGTGCATTCTTAACCACTGTGCCACCAGGGAAGCCCAGGATTTTTTTTTTTTAATTTTTTTTTATGAAAGACCATGCTTCTTGATTGTTTTAAATTGTGTTATAATAAGTCCAGTAAAGATGCTGTAACTTGTCTGTTTTGACAAACATATTGTGTTTATTTTTCTCATATTTCATTTATAGAGGATGTTTATACCTTTAATACTAAGAATATACAGATAAATTTATGATCTATTTCAAACAGTTAAACGAAGCAACAGAGATGAAGCTTAATGTGGTTAAATATTCCCTAGACCAGAAATCTGCTGATTTCTGTGTGGTTCTTGTCCCAGCTCTGCTGTTATCCATCTGTGTTCCCTTTTTCCTCAGGTACAAATGAAGGATTTGGCTTAAGTGGCCCATAGGATTCCATTCAGCTCTCAATGCCCATAAGCTGATAAACAAGCAAAAAATAAATACAACATATCCATGAGGGTAGTTTCATTGCAGTGGTTCTCAAACGGCAAGCAGATCTGTCCTTCTTACTCATTTCTTTGTGGCTTCAACCTAGACTTTGTAACAAAGAAGACTCTTGAGGCTTCAGCCACAAGATTTTGGTAGTTTTCTTTCTTCATGGCCGTACGTATATGTTTTTATACTTACCAAGTGAGGATAAAGGAACAGCTGAAACAAAATAAAACACCAGGCATACGTATTTCCAGAAATTACCTCAGGCTTCGTTAGGCTACATTGCTCACATAGAATTCATTATATATCATTATTAATATATCATTAATAAGTGAGAGAACTGGTTGATCTATTTTAACATGTAGGTTTGTATTCCTTATCCTGGTAGGATCCTGAACTTTTGAAGTATGTGGCTATATGTGTGTGTGTGTGTGTGTGTGTGTGGTGGGGGGCGGTTCTTGTTCCTGCATTTTCTTTGATTTGTTTTATTTTTATGTGTGTGAGTACACAGTAGTGTCCTGTGAGGTTGTTATAATTAAAAAGGAATCATTTTGCAAGTGCTAGAACTGGTTTTTTAACCATCAGCAACGTTCTCTGCTGGTGAAGAGTAGCACCACGGTTATGTCCTAGTCTATGAGTCCCAAACAGACACTATTTAAAAAAGAAATATTGGGGCATAAAGAAGGAGGTGACATATGAGAATATAAAATAAAGTATAAAATACAAAGATAAAATATAACTCACTGCTGGCTAATTCCATCTGGGTGTAATATTTTCTTTTAGTAGAAAAACTATGTAAAAGGGAAATGCTGAAATGGAATTGCGTTTTCAAAAAATGCTGAATATTAAATACGCAGTAATATTTATTTTAGTAGACATTTTCTGTTGAGATAAGTAAGCTATCTACTTCAGCCTAGATTTGAAGCGCAGGTAACAGACATCGGGTATGAAGGGAGTTTTCTGCAGCCCTGTGTCAGTTTTTCTACTAGATAGTACAACAAGGACAAAAATTCATTATGAGGTGCTACATATATGTGTGACAAAGACCCATTATTGTCACTGTTTTACACATTCTTTCCTTCCTAAAGGAAGATTTACAAAGAAGAGTACAATTTTGTTTGTTAATTATAGATGAGAAAGTAAACTCAGGGTGACAAGTCTCTAGAGAAGAAAAATCCAGAGCAACTATTAATATAAGTGCATCATTTGTAAGTAATTGGTTCCTTAGGTATAAATGAAGTAGTGATCACTAGAAAAATTAGTGTTATTAGTTTCAGTCATTTCACAGCAATTACCTTAATAAACATCCCTTTACGTAACACGATAAATACATCCTGTTTAAATAAACTGGGAGGTAGAGTGATACTCTCAAAAGAGGGAAGAAAAATTAAAAATACCAATGATAGCTCATATATCTCATTGAATCATATTAAAGTCATCGTTGTGGCAGAATCATTGTACCTAAGGCCACCAATACTTTCATAGTAAAATAATACGGTGTATTATATACTTGAAGTTATTAGAGAGTAGATCTGAAGCTTCTCACCATAATAGAGAGCTAACTATGTGAGGTGATGGATGTGTTAATGAACTTAATTGTGGTCATTGTTCACAATGTATGCATATGTCATCATGTGTACTTTACATATATACAATTTTGTTTGTCAGTTATACCTCATTAAAGCTGAAAAAATGTAAGAAAGTGAAAAACTAAATTAGAAAAGAGTACTCCTCCCAAAACAAGCAGACTCTTCGATGTATTTTCTTTTCTTTTCTTTGGCTCCGCTGCTCAGAATGCAGAGTCTTAGTTGTCCGACCAGCGATAGAACCCGTGCCCCCTGCTTATCTACTGGACCGCCAGGGAAGTCCCTTAAGTGTATTTTAATATTGATTTGACTGAACAAGTATTTCTTTTTTTAAAAAAATTATTTAATTAATTTATTTTTGGCTGCATTGGGTCTTTGTTGCTGCTTGTGGGCTTTCTCTAGTTGCGGCCAACGGGGGCCACTCGTTGCCATGCGCGGGCTTCTCACTGTGGTGGCTTCTCTTGCTGCGGAGCGTGGGCTCTGGGCGCGTGGACTTCAGTAGTTGTGGCTCGTGGGCTCAGTAGCTGTGGCTCACGGGCTCTAGAGCGCAGGCTCAGTCGTTGTGACACACGGGCTTAGTTGCTCCGCGGCATGTGGGATCTTCCCGGACTAGGGCTCGAACCCATGTCCCCTGCACTGGCAGGCGGATTCTCAACCACTGCGCCACCAGGGAAGCCCTGAACAAGTATTTCTTAAGGATCAACCACATGCCTGCCCTTCTACACATAATGACAGTGAAGGACGCAGACTATAATTTCTGCTCCAAAAGGATTTATGTATTAATTGGGAGATAAAAAACTCACCCACACACAGAAAACTATTTGATAAAATTAGATAATGGAGATCTAGACTAAATAATAATTGCTGAAAAAAGCTATTGGTCCAGAATGGAAGAGACCAGTGGAAGCTGCAGTCATCAGGGAGGTTTTCTGAATAAGGGAGGGACCTTGAAGAGAACCTGGACTTTCTGTGAATCTGTCAAAAGGTAGGGTGGGAGTAGGTGGGCGTAACCCAGGAGGAGCAGAGGTGCAAAGCCGTGGAGGTGGGGTGAGTGTGCCCTGGGGCCCGCCTGAATCTGCTTCCCCTCCAGCTGCCTTGCATGAAGGCTCCTGACCTTTCCACGCTCCGTGACCTCTGGACTGGGCCGTGGGGTACCACCCTAGTAGAAGTCTGCCTCTGCCGTTCAGGCTATCTGTGTACTTCAGTTTCTAGTTGGCCTCTGCATGCATATTCCTGCCAGTCCTGTTCATGTATAGACTACGCCCTCAGCTCTTTTGTCCTCTTACTCTGTTCCCCCAGATCTTACCAGCGTGTTGGCCCACGTGGGCATCCCTTTCAAGACTAGTCATTTCCATCCCCGTACCGCCCTCAACCCTGGCTCTCCCAACTCACCCCTGGATTCTGTCCTTAAGTGGGATTTACTGACTATGTAAATTAAAACCAGTGTCATGCTTAGAGCATCAGTAACATTGCACAACACCAGAGGGTGTGATTCCCATCGCACTCTATGTGCCCCGAGGGCTTCCTGTTGGGTAGAACACGTGGGAATGGTGCCCGGCGGTGGGCAGAGTAGGGTCTGCTAGTCACAGCATCAACCTTTGTGCTCTCACTCTGTTTCTCCAACTCTGACCCTTCTCACTGGCCTCCTAGAGCCCTGACAGCCTCATTTGCTTTCCCTCTGCTCCAGCCCATCGTTATTTCCCTTCTCTCAGGCATGGCCCAGAGCCCCGACCACTCTGTTGCGAATCTTCTTAACTCCCTTGATCTTTTGTCCCGGAGCCCGGATTATTGCAGCACAGATGGGAGGAAGCCTTCATGCAAGGACTGAGAAAACGGTGCTAGTGCATGATCGTGCAGTTGTAGCATCTCAGCCAGGGAGTGATAAAGAAATTAGCAGATTTTGTTACAGATGAAGCAGAAAGGAAGGAAATGTGAGAGATAATGAAAAGAAAAACTATCTTTTTGTCTGTTGAAATACCAACCAGAAGAAATTGTGTTCTGATGAAAGAGAGGAAGAAGCCATCAAGGATGAGCATAAACAGACTGAAAATATTCACAGTTCAGGCAGTTGCCAATTAACTGTATATATCATATCCCAAGTTATTAAATAAGAGGGTGAGCTGGTATGACTCCTGTCAACCCAGGGATTCAGGATTGCTGTGTTGATCTCCTTGTCCAGAGGGATGTTCTGTTACTTCCTGCTACCTACGTGGTCCTCCCTGGAAACTGTGCAAGATGACAAACTTTCCGGATGAAAGAGTATTTTACTAAGGCTATGCAATTGGCTTCACTCACTATCTAAATAGAACCTTCAAACAAGCTCTTAAGATCAAATTTCCTATTGACTGTGTGATATAATCAGAAATTTATAAAATTTGACTCAGATGTAAAGCCATCCACTTAATTACAAATGAAATAACTTAATTCTACATATTTAATTACAGATTATAACAATGGACAATTATACTATTCAAGCTAAGTTGAAAAATTAGAAATTTGAAACTTTAGGTATCAAAGAATGCGATACAGTTAAGTATTGATAATGACAGAGTATCGACAGTTTTTTTATCCCCAATTATTTAGCATTATGCAATATTTTCTCCTTTTTCCTATTTTTTATATTTAATATGCATGATTTGAGATGAAGGGCAAAGAAGAAAGACCCTTTTTCTTATTAACACCTTGGATTTCACATTCTTACTTGTAGGTCTCCCTAATTTTGGGGCTCCCTTCTGTTTCCCTTCTTTTTTGCCACTGTTTTTTTTTTCTGTTTCTTGCTTTTGCTTGGCTTTTAAAGTTCCAAATGATGAATATTTGAAGAAGGCTATATCCTTGGGGTTGAAAGACTCATTCAGTTCCCCCGCACCGTCTTCTATGTAAGGGACTGACCCAAAGCAACGTAATTAAAATAAAACACCGTATAATTAAAACAATGCATTCTGGATAGGTGAATTAAAAAAAACACTAATTGGATATCTGTAATGATGTCTTTTCATTTTCCACTGAAGGTTTCTTAAATTAATATGTGCTGCTACAGGCAGGTGAATCTCTAGATTCCGATGTGTACAGGGAGTGTCTCTCTATCCCTGATTGCTCAGTAGCTCCAGCAGGCATGCCTCTGGTCTTCCAGTTCCTGCACGGACTACGGAATCGAGGTGCAAGTAGCTGTTTGCTCTCGAGTCCAGCCAGTCCTTCTGTTTTCTCGGTCACTGGCTTTCTTCTTCTGTCCCAGTGGCTGTAGCTCACTGTTTATTTTTTGGGTGTTTAGTATGAGAAAACATCTAGTCTTTGATCATTGACAACAAGTGAGAGCAATGAGCATGCCCATCACGGCACACTGGGTATAATCTTTGGCTGTTAGGCTTTTGGCTGGTTTGCTGCACTTTACTGTCCTGAAAGTTTGAGAAATCTGACTGCTTTGTTGGTTGTTGTTTCCCTATTCTTATTAACACTTGCCAAACCTTTTGTCAGGCATCTTTAGAACCATGACAGCTTCTAGGTCAAATTTCAGTTTTGATCCCTGCATCTTTAGAAGTAAAACTAAGAACTAAAATAGCCATTTCCTCCCAGTGATCGCAGTGGATGCTGATTAAGCTGCCTGCTGGTTTTTGGAGTCATAGTAACAAGTCCTACTTACTATCTTTTAAGAATCTCAATTAAGTTTCTTTAGTCTTTGAATATCTAACGACAAAAAGTTTAATTTCCTAGGGAAAATGAATATGTTCTTTTCTTGGAGAACAACACCATAGAGTTAATTAAGCATTCCTTTCAAAGGTTTATTTGTGAACTAAGCTAGAAATTATTTGCACTCCTTTTTTTTTTTCTAGTTTTCATAATTAGGCTTTCAGTGGACTTAATCTTTTAATTTTAAAATGATTAATTGCCAAGTTGTTGGGTACCATTGCTTGGGTTACAAAGATAAACATACCCGGCGATAACAAGAAGTTCATTGAACTTGCTACAGTAACAGCAAATACTCAGGTTTAATTTTCAACGAAGACTCAGGACATGTTGCACTTGACAGTGTTATCTTGAGAGGAGCTATAGTTATTTTATTTTTCTAGGGAAAAGGTAGATTTGGGGAGTAATTAATTTTTTGGTATTAAATTCTACTATGATATAGTAGCATGCCTCTTTGGAGGCATAGAATTACAAAGTTTAGACTTTTCCCAGATGGGTTAACGGTGGAAAAAAAGGTTAAGTTCTTTTACTTTTTAAATCAACTTGAAAAGAATTTTGTATTCTCCAATTCATTGATTTCCAAGTGAATCTGAACAAATCAACCTTCCCTGGCAAAGTCATGGCACTTTGTTTGCATTTTTTGATTTAGAAAAGTCTGTTTTCAGTTCCTAGACTCACTCCTTTGGAAAGGTGATCTAAACTCCCTGAGCTTCAGTGATTGTATTTTGTTATCTGGAGGCACAGTAATAACGCTGATAATAACACTGTACTACCTGGAGTTGTTGAAGAATAAATGATGGAATATATTAAAATAGTATAACAACATGTCAGACGAAGAGATAATACTCAATACATATAAACACACGTGAGCACGTGTGTGCACGTGCACACACACACACACACACACACACACAACTATGAAAGTTAGTTTGTCTTACCAAATCTTTAGTCTTAATTTTTTTTAAGCCTATCATACAGGAAACTGTAGATTTGTGAGTATAATGCAAACTTCGATCAAATCAGTGCTTATTTTTCAAAACCAATGCACAGTGTAGTCATATGTTTTCTTAGGAATAAACTGATTCGCTATGGCTTTTATGGTTAGAAGATATTATCAGGAATAGGCTAGAATTAAGAGCAAGGTTGCTCAAAAGATGTCTAGGAATGGTCTTAAAAATCAGAACTTGTACAGTCTGTCTGTATAATCCATTCATCAAGCAATTTTAAACTTGTTATTTGCTAGACAGCATACTTAGTGCTAGATATTGCCAGTACAAAGATGAAAAAAATGTGATACTTGATACAGTGGCAAAGCAGTTGGAGTTGTAAGCTATAACAGATGCTGCAGTGGAACTCTATAGGGTGTGTATGGACAGAAGAGAATAGTTAAGATTTCTCCCCAAATGTCAGTAATGAATTCCTAGAGACAGTCTGGGGCTGAGCCATAAAACCTGAAGATGGTTTTCCTGACACATGGATCAGGATAAAGGCATTCTAGCCAGGGGAGTAGTATGAATAAAGCATTGAGGTGAAAGCATGAAGTTGTTCAGTGAATTTGAAGCACATCAGCTGACGGGAGTACAGAGATGCGGGTGGTCTGCGTTGATCAGGAGGACTGAAGAGGTAAAAAGGAGGCAGACTAGGGGGTCTTGGTCGACATACTGTTGGCATTTAGTGTAGGAAGCTTGGGGAGCCACCGCCGGGTGTTCAGTACGGGGATAAGATACTTAGATTTTTATTTTATTAAGGTTATTCTAGCAGCATTGGAGATAAAAAATATTATAAGTGGGAGAGTAGAAAAAACAGGAAAGAATACAAAAGGTCATTTTTCAGAATAGAGGTAAAAATATCAAATAAAAGACTAAAAGATCTAATCTAAAAGTGTCTTAAAAATAGTTATGTCCAAATAACATGTATTGGAATGGAAGGATGGTTCAAGATCTGGAAGTTAATTTTTTATGTTTAAAGGGGAAAAGCCATATGATCATCTCATCAATAGATATATATTTAATAAAATTCAATAGTAATTTATGGTAAAAATTGTAAGCAAATTAGGAACAGAGTAGAACGTCAATAAGCAGATCTAGGCTATCCTACAGAAACCTACAAGTATCATTATATTTAATGGTGAAACATTAAAAGCATTCCCAGTACAGGCAATAGCAGGACAAGGATTCTTACTCTCACTTTTACTATTCAGCACTGTCTTAGATGTCCTAACCAATGCAATCAGAAAAGAAAAATAAATTAAAGAGGAACAATTGGAAAGAAAGGCAAATTTGTCGTTTCTCAGGATGATATACTTGTCTCCGCAGTAGATTGAAGAGATACTACAGACAACTAGAAATAATAAGAGATACCAGCAAGGACACTTGGCATAAGGTCACCACATATGATTAAGAGTATTGCTATATGTCAGTAATACCAAAGCAAGGTTAATTACAAATCCAATTAACAGTAGCAAAAATTCTAAAAGAATCCTATAAATAAACATACTCCCAAATATATGGGATTTTACTGGCAAAAAGAAAATATGAAACATGACAAGATATATCTGGTTAGTGTCTGTGAAGTATCATTATCAGAAATATTCCAATTCCCTTTCAAATTAGTTTATATATTCAATATAATAATTCCAGTAACACTCCCAAATAATTTTTTGGGATTCTAAAACTCTGTATGGAAAAGTGGTGTTCTACAAATTGTTCACAAAATTCTGAAAAAGAAAAAGAAGGAGGTGGGGACTAGGCCTTCGAAATATCTAGATTTATTTCTTAAACTATAATAATTATAACTGTGGTTTAACAGAGTAAACACAATAAAGTGGTATCTTCACTGGGACTCAATAAAGATACCAAAACCAGATTCAGATTTCTGTGTGTCCTTGATGTGTGTTAAGAGAAGGATTACTAATCCTTGTAGGATTATTCAGCAAATGGCGTTGGGACAAGTGGTTTGCATATAGAAAACAAGTTATTTTAACGCCTCACACATTACCTAATACCTCACTCCATACATGAAAATAATGATCTAATTGTGAAAAGCCATCTTAAAATTATAAAGTTCATAAAGCTGAAACAATGGAATGTATGTAGCAAAACAGAAACAGACTCATAGATACAGAGAACAAACTAGTGGTTACCAGTGGGGCAAGGAAGCCAGGGAGGGCAAGATAGGGGGAGGGGAGTAAGAGGTACAACTATATATAAAATAAATAAGCTACAAGGATATACTGTACAGCATAGGGAATATAGTCAATATATATATATATTTTTTAAATTAATTAATGAATTTATTTTTGGCTGTGTTGGGTCTTCGTTTCTGTGCGAGGGCTTTCTCCAGTTGCGGCAAGCGGGGGCCACTCTTCATCGCGGTGCGCGGGCCTCTCACTATCGCGGCCTCTCTTGTTGTGGAGCACACGTTCCAGACGCGCAGGCTCGGTAGTTGTGGCTCATGGGCCTAGTTGCTCCGCGGCATGTGGGATCTTCCCAGACCAGGGTTCGAACCCGTGTCCCCTGCATTGGCAGGCAGACTGTCAACCACTGCGCCACCAGGGAAGCCCCATAGTGAATATTTTATAATAACTTTAAATGGAGTATAATCTATAGGAATCTTGAATCCCTATGTTGTATACCTGAAACTAATATACTGTAAATAAACTATCCTTCAACAAAGTTAAAAAAAAGAAATAGAATCGAGGTAGTCTATGATGTTTGTAAACTTATACCTCATGAAACTCTAGTTAGTTTTTACATTACTGTGTCAGCTGTTTCTTGGTGGAGACTAAATTTTTCTTCAAACACTTGCTTCTTGTCATATGAGTGTTTAATTAAGGGAAGGCTAATGTTTGCCTGAACTTGAAGGACAAATTTATTGGCATATTGTAAAATACCTATTGGGTGTTTTTTCTGTAAGAGTTCCAGATTTGTAGTATGCAGAAATTTTGCCTTAAATTGATAGCTTTAGGCTTTACATGAGCCATGATGAAATGGATAAAATACTGTATTAAGATACCACCTTTGTTATAATTCAGTGTAAATTTAGCTCCATGGTCAGCAGTGGTTCTCGTCCTTTAGTGTGCTTCAGAATTACTGGAGAACTTTTTAAAACTAGTGGTATTTGGCCCACTCATAGAAATACAGTTTCAATTAATTCAGATTATAGCCCAGACACTGTTTTTTTTTGTTTGTTTGTTTTGTTTTGTTTGTGGTACGCGGGCCTCACACTGCTGTGGCCTCTCCCGTTGCGGAGCACAGGCTCCGGACGCGCAGGCTCAGCGGCCATGGCTCACGGGCCCAGCCGCTTCGCGGCATGTGGGATCTTCCCGGACCTGGGCACGAACCGGCGTCCCCTGCATCGGCTGGCGGACTCTCAACCACTGCGCCACCAGGGAAGCCCGACACTGGTATTTTTAAAGAGCTCAGTACTTGAATCCAATATGCAGCCAAGATTGAGAGCACCTGAATTGAACACTAGGGTCTTTTATTTCTATATTATTCACTTATTCTTGATAGACTAATTGCTGTTAAAAAAACAACAACAAAAAACAAAACCTGCATCTCAGTGGCTTGCAAAATAAAGATTTATTTCTCCCTAAGTCACAGCCCAGTGACTGTGGGTGTGGAGGCTAGTGGGGAGGGGACCCACCCTTTTATTCTAGTAACGCCATCCTCCTGTAAGAGTCTCAGAATTTTTCACATGGTAAATGAGGGAAGAGAGAACAAGGGAGATCAGTGGGAGGTTTTCTGTTCAGCCCTGAATTGGTAGATACACTTCTATCCCTGTTACCTTAGCCAGATGCAGGCTTAAGGTCTCCACTTAAGTTCAAGGAAGTCTGGAATTCTAGTCTCAGTTTGTGCCCTGGAGGAAAGGAAACTGGGTTTGGTGAATACGGGGCCACCTCTACCTAAAACCGATTTTGATGAAAACAAGCACAGAGATACTCTCAAAGACAATAGTAAATGATAGCTCGTCAGAAACTGCTCTATTCCTTAAACTTTTGTGTAGTATCTTGAAAAAACATGTACGTATTTATTTTTACGTGGTCACAGGGCTTGGATTAATGGCTTTTGAAGCCGAGAGCCATGCAGGGGAGGAGCGTACAGTCAGTATGTGGAAGACTGTGCAAGTGTGCACTTGAAGTGTTTAGGAATGCAGGGAGGTAGAAGAGAAAGCAGAGTCACATTTTCCCACCCTTTGGTTATCAAAGATCACCTGTTAAGTAGGACCAGAGATCCTTGCTTCTGTTTCGGTGTTAATATCAGTGCACCGTGCAGATACTCAGTTTGGTTTCACACACTCTACTTTCCCGTCCCTTGTTGATAATCTCACTGTAACGCTGCTCATATGGGAAAGAGAATTATTGAGATTGTCTTTAACCTTTTATATGAATATTGTGTTGCATAAATGTAGGTTTTGAATCACAAGGCTGTTTCTGTAGGGCTTCTATTTAAAACAGGGTTACTTTATCGCTGTTTTCAGATATGGGGAGGAACATGGTGTATTTCCATTCACCAGGAATGTCTAGGTTCTTCCAACAGTTATGTAGACTTTAGGTAAATTAAACTTCACATTCCAAGATATTATTAAAGAGCGATAAGACTTTTGTTCTCCTTTATTCTAAACTCAAGACATTGAAATAAGTTGCTTATTTTAATAATATTTGACAGCACTCAAGAGAGAATGCTGAATAAAATACTGCAAACACTTGGTTTTACATGGATATTTTTAACGGCTGTAGGAATGGTAAAGATACGAAAATTGTTTTCCAATTCATGATAGGACTTTCCATTATTAGTACGTCAAAAATCATTCTGATTATTTTATAGTCGTATCATATTCTAAAGTCTGACTTCGATGAATTCTTCTGTCTCGGTTGTGATTAATTTTGGTCACTAATTATTCAAGCTTTCTAAAATATTTCTTTGATTTGTCTATTAATCATTTCTCCGAAGAATAAAATATTATTTTAGTATTGAAAACCAATTTCAGTGAGTATATTACATATTAGTCTGTTAGTCTGCAGAATATTTAGATGATTTTTAAAGAAACAGATAGTCTCCGGTGGCTTAATTATGTAAATGTAGCTACACGTCTCGTATCCCACCATATTAGGGAATGCAGGATTTCATTTTTTTTTAATTTTTCTAGATTTATTCAATTCTGGTTTTTTTTGTTGTTGTTTAAATCTGGGCACTTCTACTTGTTGGTTATGCCGTTTGTGTAATTTGTTGGAATTCTCTGAGTTACAGCTTCTCTTTGTGGCAGTTCTAGCTTACTCATAGGGTCTTAATGATGATCCGAAGCAGTGGGTTCTACGTGCACACCTAGTCCCTGACTCAGGGCAGGATTCAGTCAGTGGAGCTTACTGCCGGATTACCAGTCATCTATGCCTGTTACACAGACAAGCCTCTACGATAGTTGGCCCTCCTTGTTGTAAACCTTCACTTAATGAATATGCGTGGTACATGCCACTTGTTCTGAATCACAGTGTCGCACTATAACGTCTGGTTTATTGAATTGCCTACCAGTGACCAAAAGGACAGTTTTAACATAAGAAACCAGTTTGAGAGACAACACATTTAATTTAATTTATTTATTTATTTTGCATTTTTCATATAGAGTTTTATTTGCTCTTTCCGCAAAAATAACAATCTGCATTTTGTAAAGAGTGCACACAAATTCGAATGTCTCAAAATATGTGACTTTTTTACTTATCCAAGAATAAATGGTATTCATCATACTTAGCAGGAACGTCATGGGTTTCATTTTCAAAGTATTTTGCAAGCATCAGCTAATTAAGCCTCCTGTAGTCTTCAGTTTGACAGTTGTTTTCAAAAGTTGAGAGACAACATATTTTAAAGCACAGACAATGAGTTAAAAACTGAAGTACAAAAAACCCAAACTGGTGAAAAACATCAGTGTAAAGTATTTTAAGATGATTTATTAAAATTGGATAAGACAAGTCTGAATTAGAAGAAAGTCTAAATCACTGAATTTTCAAATGCCAATAGCATGTTTTTAATTCCTAGCACATATGAGGCCTTCAAAGCAACTGTTACCATGGTTTTGGAAAGAAACAGCTTCTATTTCTACCTCAGTGAATGAATCAGAATCATTTTAAATTACCTCAGCACCTTTTATATAGAAATTAATTTAGTATGATTTTAGTATAGTTTGTTTTCCAGATAGATAACTAACAAAGTACTAAGACTGTGAGTCTAATTATATTACTTTATCTTTGATTAATATTTTTCGTTGAATAAAAGTGAACATTACCTGTGATCAAATAATAAATTAACTGAATAAAAATTATTAATGTTTTTGTTTACAGTATAAGAGTTTAAATATTTCTGAGGAGTTAGCTAGAAACTGGTGAGAACTGAAACTCTGGCGGCATTAATGCAATGCCAAGGAGTTTGGGTTGTGTTGTTGTTGTTTGTCCATTCATTTACTCACTAAATAAATATTGATTGAAGGCCTACTGTGTGCCAGGCACTCTGCTAGGTAGGTGTCAGAATATAACAGTGATGGAAATAAACATGGTTAGTGACATCACAGATATTCATAAACTAATAGGGGAGAAGCACAAGTAGATAATTGCTACGCAGGCATTGGTATTTGAAAAGATCCAGTAAAAAAAAAACAAAACGACAAAACCCTTATTACTCACCCAAGTTTGGATTGAAGACAAATGCTCTTGCAGAAGGAGCTCGAAGTGTTATAGCTCTTCTACTACTGATAGTGAGCTTAGAGAACAGGATTTTAGCTAGTCTGTCCAAGGGGGCTTTTTAGTACGTCAGCTCTGAGTTGGACAGACTCGCTCAGATGCAAGCATCGTGGACCAGTGGCCACCTCTCAGAGCCTGCCCTTCTACTGATGTGCGGCGTGGAGGGGCAGAGAATTATAGACAAGTATGAAGGCTGAAGGTGGAGACGTGCGAGATCGTGGACTTTAGGGAACTCACTGTAGTTCAGATTGGTGTATAAAGATGGGAGAGATGTCTGCAGGAAGAGGGGGGATCCGTATGGCACAGGGCCTTGGGGTCATGTTGGCCAGTTTCGATTTTATCCTAAGAGCAGCATGGAGCCATAGGTTTTAAATAGATGGTTGACAAGGTCACATTATTATTATTATTATTATTATTTTTGCGGTACGCGGGCCTCTCACTGTTGTGGCCTCTCCCGTTGCGGAGCAACAGGCTCCGGACGCGCAGGCTCAGCGGCCGTGGCTCACGGGCCCAGCCAGTCCGCGGCATGTGAGATCTTCCCGGACCGGGGCACGAACCCGTGTCCCCTGCATCGGCAGGCGGACTCTCAACCACTGCGCCACCAGGGAAGCCCCACATTATTTTTTTAATGTCATCTAGGAAGCATTGCTCAGGGTGGATCTGAAAAGGACAAAAGGGAATGAGCACCTACTCTACAGGCTGTTTTCATACTAGAAAATAGAGGCCACACAATGTGAACCAGGAGTAGTAAGAGTCTGAGTGGAGAGGTTGGAAGACATTTGCCGTTTCATCTTTCTAGCCTCTTGTAGCCATTTCACTGCTCTTTAGCACCTCCACCAAGAGGGGGCGCAGAGGAGCTGAATCGGACCTTCCCGGTGTTCTTGCAGAACCACCATTCTGAGGAATGAGTAGTCATTTTTTTAATTGCAATGAATAGTCACAGAGTGGTTTGGGATTAACTGAAAATTTCATTTATTCATCCTGTCCCAAGATCTCATTAGTATGTGTGATTGAGTTGGAAATGATTTTAATTATTTACTTGACCCTTTTAATTGCCTCATTTTTCCTGTGATACTTTGTAAGCTTTCTGCACATTTTTAATTGATCACATCAGAGGAGTCGCAGCTTCAGTAAGATGGGTCCTGAAAACAACAGCAACACGAGCGGCAAAGCCATGTTCTAAAGTTCTGTGAAGTTCATTTTGGGATTAGATGAAAAGCAAAATCATTCTTGGACCATGCTGTTTGTTTAAGATTAAACCTTTCCTCGTTGAAGTTGGATTGCTTTTGGTTTGAAGACCCAGAGTGGACACTGCATGCCTAAAGGCTCAACAGTCCCAATGTTATCTAATCCTTGACCTGACTTTAGAAGCTTCTGTATCTACAAAGTTAAGTCCTCTTAATTTTGCCGTGTCATTTCTGTAACCGTCTGCTTCTGTGCTTCACCATCTTTTTGAGATGGGTATTCACTGTTGTGTACACATTTTTGTCTTCACTGACCTAGCACTGTACGTGTATCATTAAGAGTCAGAGATGATAGTCATGTGATCGTCCATTCATTCCACTACCACTCAGTGTGCACTCCTGTCGTGCCTGGCACTGTTTACTGCTCTGTACACCCAAAGATAATAAAATGTAACGAGTGTAGCTATAACTGCTCATGATAAATGTTAACAGAGGTACCTGGCTCTCACAGCATAGAGAAGGGAATGACTCATTTTCCTTTCATTATCTAAGAAGGAAACTTTGGATAAGGGTTTGAGGAATGGAAAGGAGTGTGTCAAACTACAAAAAAGTGAGCATATGCCAAGTAGAGGTATTTGCATATGTAAAAAAAAGCCCAGAAACAAAGATAATGGAAGTGCCCTGTATTTTTATTTTCCACTGTGTTATCAAGGCAGAGTCTCCCTAAATTTTAGATTATAGAGTATGTATATGTAGGTCTTGGAGCTGTGAGAGCTATAAATTATGTTTGGAGATCCTAGCCCAAACCACGTGCTTTATAGCGTAGAACTTGAGACCCAGAAAAACCAAGAGACTTGCCAGAGGTGACGTGGCTGATCAAAGGCAGAGCGGGGTCTCCCCACTGTCAGTCAGCAGCTCTAACCACACTGACATCCCCAGTGAAATCAGAAGCCTCTTGGTTGTTATCTTTGATACCTTATTTTCTGTCTCTTGTTTGTGAATCCTTAGGAAAGGCTCTGAAGTTTGAAGCTCAGCTCTTGTGAAACAGGGATGTTATCAGCGTTGATGTAAGCCACAGTTTTGTTTGAGGTGTTCCACTGCATCTTTGATCAGCACTGTTCACTCTACCACATACTTGCCACTGAAGATAATTTTGAGTGGAGGCTTATATCCGGAGCATCCAGAGAAGTGTTTATAGTTAGCTGAAGATGGTTTTAGTCTCGGATCAAGATAAAAGCTCTTTGGAAGAGTGATGATCTGTTCTACTTTTTTTCTAGTGTGGACAAAAATATGTTATGAAGGAAATAAAATTACAGTGTGAGAGAGGTTTTGAGTCTGAGATTCAGGTCCCCATAGACTTCTAATAAATAAAGGAAAGCTGTGTAGAAACATTTACCCTCATCTTTCAGATGCGCAAGGGGAATAGCAGAGGCATCCATTCTCCCCAAGAGGTTTACATTTTCACGGCTACCAGTTCAGCAGTTGTAGGGCACAGGGATTATGCCGAGTATCTACAATGCAACTGCCGTATTTCTTAGAATATATAGATATATACCAACTCTACTTTCTTAAATTATAAAAGGTTTTAGGGAGATTTTTTTTTTCTTTTCCTTTTATCTGCCCAGGCAGTATGGATTACAGATTTATCTTTAACAAATCCCATGTCATTTTTAAAAAGACGTCAGCTAACAGTTTTCAATAGCAAAGATTTCAAAGAAAGTTTAAAAGGATTATTGGTAAAGTAAAACAGTTTGCAAGTGAAAATGTCCATATTTTAAAATTTCATGTTCAGGAATTTTTGTTGTTATTTCTGTCAGTCTTGCTAGAAATAATAATTGGCATGAATTGAACAGCCATCAAAGATTTTGCATTTTATTGCAAATAAAATAATTTTTGAGCAAAATGTCTATATGTTTTATTGTTAGTAGTAGTAAGATACACTGGAACATTGTATTGTTTGTGAATTTATTTCCAGCACAAGAAAATTTAAAACAAAATATCTAGTGCTTAGTAGCTGCATCTGATACAAATCTAAAAACATTTTGCTTTTTTAAAATACATTTTAGAGCTAAGCTAGGGTCCTTTGAACAAACTGATGGAGAATAAAGTATATGCAGAGAATCTTAATGTGAAGGGGAGAATGAATAGTAGCCGCATGGGAGAATTTAGGTCAGTTACACTGCACATGATTCTCTTGTGACTGAAAATAGTTTTCAAGTAGGGAACAATGTACTCAGCTCCTCCCCTACCCCCAGCAGTGTGGCCGGCTTGTCCTGCCCAGGAAATAACTGTTTCCACCGCCCAAAGTACGGAGAACCCATAACTGACTTCCCCAAGATGTACTTTTTATCTCTATTTGTTTCTCTTTCTGAAACCCCAGAGCCACACATTATGTACATTGTAGTCATACTGTACTGCCGATTTCAACACCATCACTATCCTACTTTCATTTTTTTGGAAAAATACATAAGTACTCTATTTCAGAATCTTTACTTTAAAAAGGGAAAGACAGCATCAATCAGAGGCTTCTGGGCCGCATCTTCCCTGTAGCATCTCTTTTATTACCTTGCCCATCTTCTGCTCTTTTTTTGTTTGGTTCTCTTGTTAGTTCCATCCTGTTCTGCTTTCTGTCTTAAGATGGGAAAATACACTACCACGTGTAAAATAGCTAGCTAGTGGGAACCTCCTGTATAGCGCAGGGAGCTCCACTCCATGCTCTGTGGTGACCTGGATGGGTGGGATGGGTGTGGGGAGGGAGGCTCAAGAGGGAGGGGATATATGTGTACATATAGCTGATTCACTTCGTTGTACAGCAGAAACTAACACAACATTGTAAAGCAATTATACTCCCATAAAAAAATTGTTTTTTTTAACGGGAATATATCAATAGTAGAGTTGGGCAGAAGTATAAAGGGGAGAGGAAATGGATTTGGGGAGAGGAGTTGTGGGATGTCTTTATGAGTGGGTTTGGTCTTCATTTTTATATGGAAGAGATGAATTTTTAAAAATACGTTGACACACTCTTCAGGCATATAAGCATCTACTCTATTTCCTTGGTGGAGTCCAGCTTTGAAAATACATGTGACTCAGAGAACAGGCTTACCTAGGTTTGGATGAGTGGTAACCTAAAGGCAAGTACAAGCTCCTTTAAAGAGCCCGTGTTTTCATAGCAGATCAAGGCAAAGCGTGTGTCAGTGCCGCCCTGAAGGACAGGTTTCACAGGAGATGGCAGCAGGGCTGGGCCAGTTTTGATCCGAGCTGCTAAGATATTAGGGCTCTAGAAAATCTAAACATGTTCTCTATTTTAAAATTGGGCCGAAGATAAATGCCTGAAGGTGATGGATGCTGCGGACAAGCGGGCTTTTTCCAGCAAGTGGTGTCTTGCTGAGGTCTGTATCCTTGACTTTCCTAACTAAGGCAGCACTGTATTTGCGACTTTTGCTGCATCCCCCAGGAGTGCCCCGTGCTGGTCAGTGGCAGGATGTGACTTCAGGCCCTGGCTGACTCCTTTGTCCTGAGACCGTGCTCTTCCATTGGAAAGCAGTGGGCTGTGAGTGTCAGATGATGCTGACGACCAGGGGAGCACAGTGGATCTGCCATTCGGAAGACACGTTCTTCCAGCAGTTTGCTCATTTGAATAAAGGGGTGACAGAGGACATAGAATCTTGTTTTTCTTACAGTTGCTATTCCTGCCTTTTAATGTGACCTTTTATTTCAGAACAAGGGAGTTTGTTGTGGCTTTGAAGATAAGGCTTTCCTGGACTCCTTTCTCCTTTTTCCTTTTTCACTTGTGATGGTATCAAGCTACACAACCCTGCGTATGACCCTTTAAATCTAATTTGAATAAGGAAAGCAATAAGCTTAGAACGAATTTGTTTTGTTCTTTCAAAGAGGGAAGGAGCCACGTCCAACTTCTTTTGTATGTATTCCTTATAGCTCCCTCTTCAATAAATATTTCTCAGTGGATACATGTGTGAAAACACACACATGCGCACACACACACACATCCACAAACACATATAAACTAACCAAGAGCTATATTGCAGCCTGTCATTACTGTTTACTAGTACTTTTTCTTCATTTTCCTTGATTTCTCTATTTTTTCTTTTCCGTTGAGAGTCTCCTTATTGTAGCTCTGAAGACTGCCATCTTCTGGCAGTCAAGTGGCCCATGTGTTCACTGCAACTAGAATGTGACCTTCAACCTTCGTTTCCTTCTCTGTTGTAAAGCACAAGCCTGGTGTGTTTTTGTAAAAGCCCCCAAAAGCAGATTTCCGGTGAAAACAAACTTGTTTATTGAGAGGTGGCGAAGTGCGTGGGCAAAAGAGTTTTATTTCCAGAGAATCTGCCAAATATTTTTTGGTAGGAAACGTTCTCTTTGATGAAAAGGGAAAAAAAAAAAAGGAGAAAGGAAGGACACAGTGGAATATTTCAGCATCATTGTGTTTTGAAGAACCATAATATCTGAAAGCTATTGCTGAATTGGCCTTGAAAGTAAAAATAATTTAATAACTTTATTTTTCATACTTAATGATCACTCATCTTCAAACTGTCACTGTGTGCTGTTCTGTGGCATTTATTGAAAAAATTCATAAGCATATTTTTTAGAGCAGTTTTAGGATTACATAACAATTGAGAGGAAAGTACAGAATTCACACTTACCCCATCATCCCTTCTCAGAAACACAGTTTCTGGTATTATTAACGTTTTCCATTAGTGTAGTACATTTATTACAATTGATGAGCCAGTATTGATGCGTTAGTATCAACTAAAGTCCAGAGTATACGTTAGAGTTCATTCTTTGCATTGTATGTCCTGTGGGTTTTGTCAAATGTATAAAGATATGTGTCTACCATTATAGTATCGTACAGAATAGTTTCAGACAGTACAAAGTCCTCTGGTCTCCACAGACACATCTCCCCCTCCATCACCCCAGATCCCAGGCAACCACTGATCTTTTTACTGTCTCCACACTTGTGCCTTTTCCAGAATGTCATGTAATTGAAATCATTCCGTATGTAGTCTTTTCAGATGCACTTCTTTAACTTAGTAATAGGCATTTAAGAGAACAGTTCCTCCTTGTCTTTTCATGGCTTGATAACTTGCTGCTTTTTAGTGCTGTATAGTATTTCATTGTCTGAGTGTACCACAGTTTGTTTATCTGTTCACCTTTTGAAGGACATCTTGATTGCTTCCAATTTTTACAGCTTTGAATGAAGCTGCCATAAACATTTGTGTGTAGCTTTTTGTGTGGGCATAAGTTTTCAGTTCCTTTGCGTAATTACCAAGACGTGTGATTGCTGGATCATGTGGTAAGAAGACTCATCCCTCAGGATCCACGGGGGATGGTTTCCGGGATCTTCCCGCATGTACCAAAATCCTAGGATGCCCCAGTTCTTTATATAAAATGATGTAGCATTTGTGTATAACCTACACACATCCTCCCATATACTCGAAATCATCTCTAGATTACTTCTAATACCTAATGCAATGTAAATGCTGTGTAAATAGTTGTCTGTGAGCTGCAAATTCAAGTTTTCCTTTTTGAAACTTTCTGGAATTATTTTTTCTAATATTTTTGATCCAAGATAGGTTGAATTCACAGATGCAAAACCCATGGATACAGAAGGCCAATTGTATGTTTATTTCATAAGAAACTGTTAAATTGTCTTCCAGAATGTCTGTGTCATTTTGCATTTCCACCAGCCATGAATGTTTCCCTGGAAGTTCCTTCTTAAATAAGGTCTGAGACTTGTAGCTCTCTCAGTTTTGCTCCCCTGCTGTTACCCAGGAGTCCTTTAATGTGGTAAGGTGGGAGGGAGAGAAGCATCTGTAGTCCTCCGATTAGGTATTAGTGTTTTAGTGAGCCTCTGCCCTTGGGCTGTGACCTTTCCCAGGGCCTCTCTGTTTCCAACACCACCCCTTAGGTGAAACTGAAACTCAGGAGTGGGCTGGAATATTTCCCTTCTTCCAGATCAGTTTAGCCTTGGTAAAATATTTTGCTTGAGGCCAGGTCTTGTTTAGAAGAACAGGATGCTCTGGGTGTATTTCAGAAAGGCTGTATTCCCCCTCGCCACCGCCCCCCCATGGAAGCACCGAGGAATTTTTCTCTGATCTTCTCTGTGAGAACCTATCAGGGCTCTGGCTGGTGAAGCTCACAAAAGTGCAGGGGCCTCCCTAAGACTGGCGCCTCCTGGAGTTTTAAACTCTCGTTAAAACTCAAACTGAGTTTCCAGCAAGCCATCAAGTACAGACAGCTGAGGTTTTCTTCCCGTGGCTCTGGTTCCAGCAGGGTCTCTGCTTCTGCAAACTGTGGTTGTCTGTATCTGCCTATCTGTCTCTCCAGTTTGGGGGACACAGGTTCGTCCTGGGACTTCAGTTCTGGTGAATCATAGAAGAGTCGTTCATCTTCAGTCTTTTCAGCTCTTGTTAGAACAGCGTGGTGACTTCTAAGCTCCTTACATGCCAGACCACAAATGGAAGTCCATTCCATGGTATTGTGATTTTTGTTGAATGAACACTCCTGCTTAAAAGTAATCTGCAAGCACTGTAAAAAGTTGTTTTTCAGATGCATGGTATTTCCAATAAAGGGGTTTGTGTGAATATCGTAAGAAGTAATCAAATGATAGTGTCATGACAGTATCATGAGAAGTAACCAAATGACAGTCCATCAGCTCGAAATGTGCTTTATAGCGTTAGCTGTATTTAAAGGATGTTTGGGTTAATAAAGCTTCAGAAATTAGCACACTGGCTCACCCAGGCTTTGGAATGCAGAAGCCAGTAATAATGCTTATAAGGTGTACATATTTATACATTACACAGTATGCATGTGTCAAACTACATTACAGATCTTCCTCGACTCACGATGGGTTACGTCCCGATAAACCCGTCAGAAGCTGAAAATATCCTAAGTTGAAAATGCATTCAATATACCTACCCTACGGAACTTATTAGCTTAGGCTCGCCTACCTTAAACATACTCGAAACACCCACATTAGCCTACAGTTGGGCAAAATCATCTAGTACGAAGACTTTTATAATAAAGTATTGAATATCTCATGTAATTGATTGAATACTGTACTGAAAGTGAAGAGCAGAGTGGTTTTCTGGGTCCAGGATAGTTGTAAGTATATCCCTTGTTGATTCTCGTGATTGAATAGTTGTAAGTATATCCCTTGTTGATTCTCGTGATCACAGGGCTGACCGGGAGCTTAGGCTGCTGCCCTGCCCTGCATCACAAGAGAGGATCAGACCACATATCTCTAGCCTGAGAAAAGATCAAAATTCCAAATTCGAAGCATAGTTTTTGCTGAATGTGTATCACTTTCACACCACTGTAAAGTCGAAAAATCGTTGTCGAAACCTATGCAAGTCAGGAACTGTCCATATTTACCTTTATCCCTAATTTTCAATAGAAAGGTAGCTAATCTTACAATTAACTGTCATTTTTCCAAAATTGAAACAACTTTGTAGTTAAGATAGCATGAATTTCGTGCACCCTAAGGCGGCAGTGCTCTGGGATTTGTCTTTTGACACCACAGACATTTAGAATTTGAAGGGATCTTTAAAATCACTTAGCGTTTCTCATATTGTACAGATCAAATGTATAAAAGTTACGTTTCTTGTCTAGGATCAAAAAGCTGGGATGTGGAATGACTTATTCGGGACTTGCGGTACGCGGGCCTCCCACTGCTGCGGCCTCTCCCGTTGCGGAGCACAGGCTCCGGACGCGCAGGCTCAGCGGCCATGGCTCACGGGCCCAGCCGCTCCGCGGCATGTGGGATCTTCCCGGACCGGGGCACGAACCCGCGTCCCCTGCATCGGCAGGCGGACTCCCAACCACTGCGCCACCAGGGAAGCCCTATTCTAGACTTCTTAATGGGATTTTTCAGTCTTGGTCCCGAGACAGACTTAGATCACTTTGCTCTTATTTACTTGATTAGGGGACTGGTGGAGAGTAGAATTTATAGTGTTGACCCTGCAACCCTGAAAGATTTCAAAGCCATATCTGACTCATCACAAAATGGCTAAATTCTATGCCTAGAATTCGATTCTACTTTTAAAATGTTTAATTTTATTATATTCAAACTATTTGAAAATTTACCCCAAGTTTGGCCAGGTGGTTTAAAAAAGAAAAAAAGAGGTTTAGTTGGAACACATTGGTGCCAACCTGTGTGATCTAATAGGAGCTTATTTAAGAAAATTAACCAGGGTGGTGTTGACTTCCAGAGTAGAGTATTTGGCAATGATTTTGTGGTGTTCAGTAGGGATGCCACTTAACCTGTGGGCACCTCAGTTTTCTCCTCTCTAAAATAGGATAATAGTTTCTATCTCATAGTGTTATAATAATTCAACAAATTAAATGTATACATTACTTAGAAGAATGTCTGGCAGTAGTTTCCTAATTAACGTTAGCTATTATAATTAAAGAGAACAGTGAATCAGACTCTCGGGTTTTGCATTTTTGGTCCTCTTCCATTTAAAACTCTTTCTGAAACCGTCCTGGATGGATGACTGGCCATTTCTGGGTTATCTCCGAAACAGTTCCTTTCATTCACCCATTCTGTGTGGATATCTGTGGGGAGTGGCCGTGAGGCAGAAGTGTATCTGAGTTTTGGTCACTGATTCTTTGGTCACGCAGGGCAGCAAAGTCCAGTCTTAAAATGCATTGCACACACCCATGTGTCTGTAGGGACTGAACTACCCCCCAAATCGCCAGTTCTGCTAACATTCTGATGTTCGTCTTTTCTGTTAGCATCTTTTTGCGTAACGTTAAGTAAACCAGTGTAATTACAGCAGTCACTGAATTGTATGCATGTGACGTGTGTGTGTGTGTGTGTGTGTGTGTGTGTGTGTGTCGAGGATCAATTCTAGGTGCATGAGAGGTTATGAAATGGCAATCGTGCAAAGGTAATGAGCCACGTGTGAGCCTGGCTGTGCTGTGAGCTCTCATGATGTATAGACCGTTACACTATGTATTATGAAGATAGGGACATTGCTGTTTATGAAATGTGAATATAGGGGCCTCCCTGGTGGCGCAGTGGTTGGGAGTCCGCCTGCCGATGCAGGGGACGCGGGTTCGTGCCCCGGTCCGGGAAGATCCCACACGCCGCGGAGCGGCTGGTCCCGTGAGCCATGGCCACTGAGCCTGCGCGTCCGGAGCCTGTGCTCCGCAGCGGGAGGGGCCGCAACAGCGAGAGGCCCGCGTACCGCAAAAAAAAAAAAAAAAGTGAATATAGAGTTCCCCAGGACTTCCAGTCCCCACCTATCCGGACGTTTTGAAAGCAGTTAATTTTGTTTGTTTTTATGTTTCATTTTGGCAGAGTGTCTCTGTTTTCTGTCCCTGCTTCTTGAATTGATTTTGTAGAATGATTTGGTGGTTCTGCCAGCCTGCACTGCAACTGTCCGGTTCTGCTGACAGTCGATTAAGTGGAAGCCTTTTCTTGAGCTGGAATTCCAAGCAGATGTAGTATGTATTCAGACACCAGTGGCACTCTTCATTCAATTACCTCACGTGCAGCCTTGTGATATTAGGCCTCCATCTGAAGCCAAGAAATCCTGGTCTGTACAAATGACGAGGCAAATGGATCGAAGTTGAATTTCATTCCAAAGTGAAGGCCATGGTGACGGAGCAGTCAGACGGCTGCCGTGACTCTGGAGGGTGAAACCAGAGAGGGTTCCTTTAGTGGAAACCTGCCTCCTTCTGGGAACCCTAGTGCTCTGGCAGACATCGTGGGTCTAGGCAGATAACACCACAGTGCATTTTAAGATACGATCTAGATTCAGGCTTTTAATGGACTGCTGATGTATACTCAGAGTGACCAGGGGCAGAGTTCTCCAGAGATCGCCAGAGATCTGTGGAAACCTGTCTTTCTGGTCAGGACAAAAAGAAAAAAAAAAAAAACAAAGAAAAAGAAAAAGACAACATCTCTGTTTAGAATTCAGTTTCGGCTGGTTTTTTACACTTTGCCCTATCGCTTAGCAAATGAATTTGGAAACAGGGTTTGAAAGCTGCTTTATAGTTCTCAATGGCAATGGCTTTGAAAATGCATTTGAAATACAACTGCAGTTCCTACACCCAAAACCCAGTACTACAAAGTAGAATAGTAAACTTGCCTCTGGATAAACAATGGTTTCCTAGACTCTGCGGCACTCCTTTCTTTGAGGGACCATCGTGCGAAAAGTACTTTGAAGGTGAATGATGCCATTCAAGTATTTTGTTTGGCCCAAATAACTTTTTACAGGAAATATAAAAAAAAAATACATAGTGATCTAGCATTCAGAGTCAGTAGTGACAGGCCAGGATCACAAGTTACATTGCTGTTCTCGTTGCTGTAGGCACAAACAAAAATTAGGCTATGTGTGTGTTTCATGTCTTTTGAGCGCAGATCAACACGGGGCAAATATATTGCTTTGGCTTTGCAGAGAATTAACACACAAATGTAACCCACTGCTTGAAATTTTGCAAATCTGGAAAATTTACGTAACACCATGTAACAATCTTGTTTTTGATTTTGTTCTTCTGCATTTTTAATGGGGATGCTATTTGATGTTGATTTCCATTTTCACGTGGCGTTAGGGAAACGGGCACCCTGACACACAGAATTTGCTTTGGATTAGTGATAGTTACTGTAAGCGTGAGCGGACGTCCTGTATTTCTGGTTACCCCGAGACTTAACTCCAAAAGGGATTCTGTACTTCGATTCAAGCTTTCCTCAATGTTTTGTTCAAAATATTTTCCTGCTTCGGACTGTGCAGTAGAAATGCTATAGAGATTTCTCTTCCCCTTGGTGATTTTCATTCTACTTTGTGATGTTCATTACATTTTTTTTCATGCAGATAATCACAGAATAGACCTGCTCAACAGCTCTCTGCTTTGATCTGGAACTTCGCGCAGCGTTTGCCTCTTAGCTTACTGTCGTCCTAAAGGTCTTTGAACTTCTTCTACATCCCATGCACAGCACACATATACACACACATTTTCACAGGATTTTTGAATCCTGCAGAACTCTGCAAAAGATATCTCTGTCTGCCTTGCCTCTTTGTACAACTAGACAGTTCCCGTGGGCCCGCACGTAAGTAGTCAGCCTAAAACGTAACTCTGACCCTCATGCCTGATCCAAAGTGAATGACGGCAGAGTAGCTCTGTCATTACGATGATCGGCACATATCGGCTTCCCTCGGATCCCTGTCCTAATTTGGTTTGGTTTTCTTGTCCAGCCTTCTCATTCCTTCTATACCACACAGTTTTCGATTTGTCGTAAAAATTCTTTCATTTGGGGTTTCAACCAGGCTATGGGTCATTTCTGGTTGGGGAATTAAGTATTTCTCCTGAGCACCTTCCGCGTCTTGCAGAATGTCAGGTACATAGGTGTAAAGTTGGGGTTGATCGACGGGTATGTTCAATGAAAATGAAAATAAATGAAGTTCCTTGAGGGCAGGTGCCCTGTCGTGCGTCTTTGATATCTACCTTCCGCTTAGCTTATTGGGAAGCACAGAATTTTTGCTCAGTGTGTGGTGTAAATGGGAGTATGGGGTGGAGAAGAACTAATGGAAACAGACGGAGAGATCAGAGGCTGTAGTGATGGGTAAAGTGCATCTATTCAGTGTGTTACATCTTCATTTGTCAGCTTCCTTTCAATCCTGGTGGTTCAATTCTGGACATTTCAAAGCTGCGTGCTCTGTAAGAGCTAGTCTTCTCTGCAAGCCTTTCAGGTGGCAAATATGTTTTTTTTCCGTTTCCCTTTTCTCCAATGTTTGTATGAACAATTGTTAAATATATTTTGCTAGGCATTATTTTAGTCTGGACCATTGAGTCATTTCTGTGTATCTTCTCCACTAAAATATTTTGAGGTAATCCCTGACCATATGCACACTAGCATACATGATTTGTCTTATTCTCATATTTATTTATAATAGAGAATAATAAATACCATCACATTGTTACTTGTACCAAATGGTCCTCATTCCCCCCATCACCTCCTTTTAGTATGTATTTTGCTGTCATAAAATGGGGTTAAAATTGCATTACATTGCTTAGGAATATAGTATTCAGTTGAAATGAGTACTTAAACATTTAAAAATTAGAGTCAGAGGATGAATGGATCAACTTTCCAGCCAAGCCTAGTTCACTGAACACCTCTGTGTGCGGATTAACTGGGGAATAGCTTCCTATCTCACGGAATCTGTGCCTGAGTAATTAAAAAAGTTTTATTTGAATAAGAAATAATTTAGGATCTGACAGTTAAATTGTACAGCCTAATTATTTATTTAAAACATTATTTAAAACGTGTTAGTACCTTGCAGAGGTGTATAAATTCCTACATGTAAACAAAGAAGTAGAAAGATGAGGTTAAAAAATGGTGAAGGGGGAAGAGGGCAAAGGGAATTTAATTTAGAAAAATGAGGTGAAGCTGGGTGAGATTCTTACACAGAGTATATATATCATTAAATTCTATACATTTGTAACCTATAAATTATGTCTAGTTTTTCTAACATCCGACACGAAAGGGATACAGTTACGTGAACACCATTTTCTGCAGGATAAAAACCAAGCCAGAACACGTGTCTTTCTGGTATGTAAGGGAGAAATTTGGCCAGTGGGTCCTCAAAGAACAGGAATTTTAAAAATTGGATGCCAGTATCGTCAACAAGATCCTTCTCATATATCTGGTACAGCGTTAGACTTTGTGTGACTCACGTCCACTCCAGCTGATGGCGCTCCGTCCCGTGCAGGTCTGTGGCCCCAGTGGTATGGTGGTAAGTGTTTAACAGCCAGTTCTCTGGTGAGGGTGGGGTAAACCCTTATCTGAAGTGTTTGACCACTTTCACGGTGTATTTCCACAAAGTTCAGTGTCACTGAAGGCGGAGCTGGAGAGACTGCGCACTTGGCCCTCTAGAGGCCGCACCAACGAGCCCCAGTAACCCCCTGGGTGGCTTCCTCACAGCTCTCCCCGGATCTTGGCTTTATCCCAGACTGGATAGAGACTTTTAGAAATGGATGGTTTATTCATCACACTGAGGAATCAGGCTCTATCAGTACTTATTTTTTTACTAAACCAATTTTTGTTGTTGTTGTTACTATCAAGTTGCAGTGATTTTGAATTATACTACTTAATAATTACTTACAATGAAGTTATTCCTTAACACTGGTTAAGAGCACAGCCAAATGATTTAACAATCGGGTGAACCAGAGGTAGACGGGATGCCCATCAATAAAACTGAGAACCCTGAAAATGACCTCTGCCTGAGAAGGTTTTACTTTACCTCTGTACTGGTCAAGATATATGATAACTAACATTTATATTTGAGCACTTGTTTTGGGCCAGACACAGTTTTTGTTGCTTTACATATATTAGCTGGTTTTACTACTGTCAAAATCCTGTGAGTTGGGTGCTATTATTATTTTCTCTTTTACCACAAGGTCAGACCTAGTGAGTTGTGCCTTTGGGATCTGATCTCAGGTTGCCTGGTTCCATTAGTCCAGCATATTTGAATTTTTGAAAACATATTCTCTGTTTGCTATTGAATATTTGTTGAATAAAGCAAAGGACACAACGGCATTGAAATAAGCTGTTCTTTAAAATGGGCTTAGGAGATGTTTGCTCTCTCCCCTGGGAACCCAGGATTAGGTACGGTGTGTAAGTGTTGGTACAAGTAGAGAGGCAGTCCCTCGAGCTGTCTTGAAAAGGTGAGATGTCAAGCGTGGGCTTTGCCTAGTCGTGGATTATCTGTGTGGCAAAAGCCCAGCCACTCTTCTTCCAGACGATGGACGATTTGTCTCTCCTTAGGACGCCGTCTAACAAAAGTTGTGGTTTATCTTGGACTCCTAAAAGACAGAGAGTGTTTTACCTGTTAAAGGTCACTGTCTGACGCTCTTGACTTAAATGTTTATTAGACTCTCCCAGCCCCCTGCACTGCCTCCTCTGTGCTACCGGTGTTTGGTTTAGTTCCTGATTATCTGTCTTTGGTTGTGACTGCGTGCCTTGCTGTTGCTCAGACAGCAGAGGTAAGGGGTTACTCTTACCCTGGTTAAGTAGAAAATGCCTGAAGTCTAAACTATGTTTGAGACCCAAAACAATAGAGAGATATGAGACCCTGTGAGTAATGGGGACAGAAGTATAGCTGGGCTATGAAGGCTGAACTACAGCCGTACAACCGTAGACACCTAATAAGCTTACTTTTCAAGCTGTCCTTGCTCTCAGAAAACAGAAATGTATCACCTTCTTTAATGATTGAAGGAAGAATGGAAATGATGACTTCTGTCCTTCTGAGGAGATGACAACCTGACTCATCATTTCAGATTCACTAGTCTTTAGCCTCTTGGGTTTTACTTGACTTTTTTAGTGCGAAGATAATAGATATTTCTGGGTATTTACTTGAGGGAAACAAAAACACGAATTTGAGAAGATACATGCACCACCATGTTCGTTGTAGTATTATTTACAATAGCCAGATATGGAAGCAACTTAAGTGCCCATCAACAGATGAATGGGGAAAGATTATACATATATATATATGTATGTATGTAGTGGAATGTGTATATATATACACATTTATATATACACACGCATACATATATACACACATATATATTATATATACACATATATGTAGTGGAATATTACTCAGCCATAAAAAATGAAATCTTGCCATTTGTGACAACATGGATGAACCTAGAGAGTATTATTCTAAGTGAAATAAGTCAGACGGAGAAAGGCAAACACTGTATGATTTCACTTATATGTGGAATCTAAAAAAACAAAACAAACAAAACAAAACAAAAGCAGAATCATAGATACAGAGAACAGATTGATGATTGCCAGAGGAAAGAGGGTGAAGGGTGTAAGAGGTGCAAACTTGTAGTTATAAAATAAATAAGCTACAGGGATGTGATGTACAGCAAAAGGAATGTTGTTAATAATCTAATAACTTTGTATGAGGACAGGTAGTTACTGGACTTATCATTGTGATCATTCTGTCATGTTTGCAAATATCGAATCACTGTGTTGTGCACTGAAACTGACATAATACTGTATGTCAACTATATTCCATTACAGAGTTTAAAGGTAAATAGCTACGTGTGACTGGAGTCTACCTTATTAGTGAAGCTCTAGACCAGGCTACCTCTCTGGGAGGAGCGAGGTACATCCTAGGTTGGCAAGGAGAGCCAAGGAGAGTTAATTGGACACGTTTCTGTTACCCAGCTTTCATCGCTGCCAGTGTTGAGTCCAACTGTGAAAAAAGAGGATTATAAACCAACTGGGTTAACATTACTAACTCCCTTTTAACGGTAACCGTGGTAGCACACACTGTACGTCTGCCATGCGTCCAGCAGTCTTCAAAGTTGTGTGGTGTGTTGTAATCAAGAAGGCGATACTACTGTATTAACTAAGAATAATGGCAATTAAGGGAAGCATCAATTAAATTTCTGCCATGTTTCTGCTTTGCAGGCATTTGGCTGCCCTTGTTGTGGTTAGAAAGTTCTTTCTCCTCCACCCTTTGTACCACGTATCTTAAAGTGGATGTAAATTTAGGTTTCTGAAAATGCTATTTCCTGGGCCATTTTCACATCTAGCGCACAAATTATTATTCTCCTAGAATACTTCTCTGTGGAAAATTGTCATGGTACAGTAGAGGTTCCAACACAGTCTATTTATAGGTTTTTCAGGTACAAAAATGATGGAATTCTGGGAACAGTTGGATGAAGAATAAAATCTCCCTGCCTTTGATATTCTTCTTTATTTGATGGAAATTAGGATTGTAGATACTTAGAATGCATGCCGTCTTCCATGGTCAAAGCAGAACCTTCCCATTAGTTAACTGTCATGGTGAGGGGATTTCTGTTCTCTTTGGGCCTTGTACTACAGCAGGACTGGACTCATTAGTGGAAGAGACGGGTCACCGTCCACATTACTGTATGATTTCATGGGCTCTGGAAAGGCACTCGCGTAAAACTTTTCACAAAAGAGACACTCAAAACCATTTGGGGAATAGGTGAATGAACTAATGCTTTCTAAATATTCCTAGTTTCATGTTGCCTAAATAGAAGAATTTAAATAAGCTGTTTGCAAAACCACCTCCTCAAGGAATGTACTAAATGTGCAGAATGAGCAGATACGGGGAAGCCCGCCAGTTTGACTTTATCTTCTAAGTGCGCTTGAAATCAAACGGGGAAGGACTCTGGAAGGATCGGCCAGAGCAGATGCCCGTGTCTCTTTGCCAGTTCCAAGGAATCTCTACTAAGGTCAGCTCTTGATAAGAGGAAACAGGGAGTACCAGGTACGACTCAATCTAATAGCACTTGACTGTTTAGCTTCTTAGATTGAACAAAAAAAACCACAACAGCTTAACCTTTTTTAAAAAAAAAATTATTTATTTATTTATGGCTGTGTTGGGTCTTCGTTTCTGTGCGAGGGCTTTCTCCAGTTGTGGCGAGCGGGGGCCACTCTTCATCGCGGTGCGCGGGCCTCTCACTATTGCGGCCTCTCTTGTTGTGGAGCACAGGCCCCAGACGCGCAGGCTCAGTAGTTGTGGCTCATGGGCCTAGTTGCTCCGCGGCATGTGGGATCTTCCCAGACCAGGGCTCGAACCTGTGTCCCCTGCATTGGCAGGCAGATTCTCAACCACTGCGCCACCAGGGAAGCCCTTAACCTTATTTTTTAACACAAAATATGTGCCAAACAGAGATAATTTTGAGATTAGATATGAAATTTATACTACTGGAATTTAAAAAATCTCCCCCTGGTTCAAAAAGTAATTCATTTTTCATTGTGAGCAAATTGAAATGATAGGAAAGCACTAAAAAAAATCAGTATCTCTTGTAATAACATCACTCATTGATAAGGACTTTTAAATTTCTGGGTATTTCTTTTGAAAATATTTTATGATATCTGGGAGTATATGAAACTTCGGGTTAGCTGTTCATTTTAGGAGCTGTTTCTTGATTCCTTAGTTGCATGGAAGAAGTTTAACTGAGGGAGAAAAGGTAGCTGGTTTCCTCTCCCCACCCCGATCCCACATATATACATACCACCAAGTGCAGCCTTCTTGCTAGAATAGGAAAAGTATCTGGTCTTTCTCAGGAAATTATCACTTGCTTTCAAGGATCTTTAGTTAATTTCAATTATTGCCCTTTACTTACTTTAATAGCAATTAATTGGTGGTAATTATTATTATAGTATCAATATTTTTATTTCACTTGATGGGGCATAGGCCCATAACATAACTTTGTGGCAAATGTTTCAAGATTCCAGCAAAAGGAAGGGGTAGCGTCACAATTATAATTCTCCTTTCTTCTATTTAATTGTATCTGCTTTCCTCTGAGGTTAACCCATGTGATTTAGTTCTATATTTGTTATAATAATGCTTTATATAAGATTTAGTGGAATAATCAGAATTTTCTAAAGTCAAACAGTATAGAGAAGGTGGAACAAGATGAAGTGTATTAGTCAGTTTGAGCTGCCATAACAAAATACCATAAACTGGGTGGCGTAAATAACAGGTATTTATTTCTTGCAGTTCTGCAGATTGGAGGTCCAAGGTCAGGGTGCCAATGGATGGCCATCTTCTTCTATTCTCACATGGCAAAGAGAAACAAACCTTCACTCTTCTTTTAAGGGCACTAATCCACTCATGAGGGCTCCACCCTCAGGACCTAATCTCCTTCCACGGGCCCTACCTTCTAACATTATCACATTGGGGCTTAGGATTGCAACACAGGAATTTTGGGGGGGACACACAAACATTCAGTCCGTGACATAAGGATTCCATGATATTGGAGAAAGGATTACAAAGTTCTGTTCTTCATAGGGCTTATTAAGTTGCAAGTAATATCCTTAGGCATCCTTGCAATTACTAACTTGGAAATGAGATGTGGTTGGAAAAAAACCAGGTATCCTTTTGCTAGGTGCTGTGGTAGCACACACCGCTGCAGAGAAACAAGAGGGGAACTTCATTTATTCACTCATATTATTCATATGTTAATCCATCCATACATTCAGTGATTATTCAAGTGTCTACTGTGTTTCCAGGTATCTTGCTAAAAATCTAGAATATGATGAGAAAACTGAGACTATAAACTTTCTTTTTTCCTAAAAAACCTGGTGGGGAGACCATATAACATGCTTGAAAAAAATACTCAGACCTCCGTTCTGCTGTTAATTGTGCAATTAAAATCTTGGCTGTCTGGTTAAATCAACATTTTAAAATTTCACCTGAGTGGTCATCATACCTGCTCTCTTAGCCGTTCATTTGGAGAAGCAAATGAGGTAATGAATGTACAAGCCTTTGCAGAATATGTATTATAGCACAAATGCTAATTATTATTGGGACTCATTTGAAAATACCTATGAGATTTGCGAGATGCTTGTATATATAATCTTTCATCTTGGAGACATCATTATTTTTGAGTTCTTCAGGTTTAGGAAACATATGAAGATAATACTGAATATTTTTAAATGATTTTCTTCAGTAGAAGTTTTCCCTCTAGTGGTTGCTGTGGAAATCACATGAGGAGTTTCTGTTGGTACACATCAAAATGGAAAAGAAAATAATCAAACTAAAGAGAATTGAAAAGAAAAGAAAATGAACCAAAGAAACATACTCTGAATTATTGAGAAGATGTTAACTGTTTTTTAAAGGCTCTCCACTTGGACTTTTAAAGTTACATGACTTTCAGTTTTCGAAAATGAGGAAGAACAATCTTTGCTCCTTTCCTGGTACTTGGTTGATTTGAATGGAGATGGTGGTTAAGTCATCTTTGGTTTGGAAGAAGCAATAAAGAAGGCTGCCCTCTCCACCTCGTAATGTGCATGAAGACTTGGGACTACAGGTTCTGATCTGCTTCCAGTACAGCAGTGATCTCTAATCTTGGCTTCCTCGCAGGAAGCTGAACAGAAGTTCTGGGTGAGTAAGCATATTTGGTCTTTCTAACAGGTACTTTTAAAGAAATGATTCCAAAAGGTAAAAAAAAAAAAAATTTCATTTGTTGGGAAGATTGATACATTAAAAAAAATCCAACCTCTAACATGGCCTACCAGGTCACCCGTTATCTCTCCCTTGCCGGCCTCTGCAGCTATGCACCGTCCTGTTCTCCTCTTTGCCCCCTGTCCCCGTTTTCTGACTGTGCAGTCATCTAATAATTAATTAATTTATGGCTGCGTTGGGTCTCCATTGCTGCACGCAGGCTTTCTCTAGTTGCAGCGAGCAAGGGCTACTCTTCGTTGCGGTGCGCGGGCTTCTCATTGCGGTGGCTTCTCTTGTTGCAGAGCACGGGCTCTAGGTGCACAGGCTTCAGTAGTTGTGGCTCACAGGCTCTAGAGCGCAGGCTCAGTGGTTGTGGCACATGGCCTTAGTTGCTCCGTGGCATAAGGGATCTTCCCGGACCAGGGATTGAACCCGTGTCCCCTGCACTGGCAGGTGGATTCTTAACCACTGCGCCACCAGGGAAATCCCTGTGCTGTCATCTTTTGTCCCTCAGACACTGCACGTTTGGACGTGCCATTCCCTATTCTTGGGATGCTCGTCATCACATCACTGGCTCCTATAGACTGAAACCTCACCTACCTCAAAAAGGTTTTCCCTGACCCACCTAACAAAGTAGGCTTTTGACAATTAATCTTTGTCACACCCCCCATTTATTCACCCAGAGCTCTTACCACAATCTGTTTACTTACTAATTTCCTGCCTACATCCCTGCCCAGAATGGAAGCTATGTGAGGCCAGAGATTTGTCTCTCTTATTTACAGTTGTATCCCAGAACCGAGAGCAGATGCCTGTTATGGGTTGACACAATGCATAAATGAATGGAAAATGATATTAACATTAACTCATTGGAGTCAATTGCATAAAGCTTTTTCTGAAACATTAGTCTTTGGTGCCCTGTCTTAGTTGAGACTAATTTTTCTGCCTTTGAAACCATTTAACTTCCTAACTTACTTCACATTGAAATAAGGGTTGTAAAAGGTTTGCAATTCTTTACTCAGAAGCTCTATTCCAGAATTACAAAATTGAAACATGGGGGGAGAAATGTTTAGTGAGCTCTGTTTGTGCTGAATAAGAACATGATGCTTTTATTTCTGTGTGTTATGAAATTCAGCTTGATTCTGACAGCTTGTTTAGTGATATGTTGTTTCTTATATCTGTACAATAAGAAGTCATTTCATAAATTGAAGTTGTTTTTCTGAAACTCACGTTATTCCGTCTTGCTCCGTCTTCCGTAAAGAGATAATTGCTGTTCGCGCTCACATGGTTGGCTTCCTCAGAATCTTTTCCAGCCTCAATAAATGATAAAAAACAAATCAAAACAAAACCTCTTCAAAAATGGCTTGTTTTTTATACCCGTCATCAGTTTTGATTGATGTTCTCTTCTGAAACTGCTTTAAATATTCCTCCTATTCCTGCATGGTTTTGAGGCTAAAAATGTACACTGAAGGCCAAGGATTCCAGGTCTGGGAGACTGGGGTGTCCGTACTGCTGTCTCTCAGTGGACTGCCCTGGGAGAGCCTCTGAGACCCGGCACTAGACGTGGATCTGGTGGTTGCCTTCTATTCATGTTTGTGTCCTGCTCACGTGAGCCTGTTGCCACATGCAACTAAGAAACAGGTGGTTTTGCTATAAATTAGTAGCAAAAAGGCTAAGACACCAGAAACTGTGAATTTCTTACTTAAATTTTCTGCTCTGTCACTGTCTCCATGCAGCCCCGTGAACACAAGGGCGATGTGCACGAGGTTGTATTAGTGCTTGCCTGGTAGCGTGTGTGTGTATGTTTAAGGTGATATGTTTTAATCTATTGGCAATGAATGATAGGAAGTAGAATAAAGTTAATATGCATTTTATAGATAGCTCTGCTTATTACAAAGGCTCTAAAAATAAACAGATGAAGTGCAACTTATCATTGGCTTATTCAGCCTCTCTCTTTTTGCACTTACGCTTTCCTGCTTTCGTTACCATAGTTACTGGCTTAATCATGATGCACAGAACCATTTCTAATTACAGTAGATGCCAGCACAAAAATTAATTCTTCGCATATCTTAGGCCACAAACAGCTTGTATGTAGCTCGCTTTTTGGCACTTTATTACCATATATTCTGAAACACATTTGTACATCATTTTAAAACTGTTATTTTCTGCTATTTGTTATTAAGATGAAAATAAGTCTCTCAAGTGGATTGATGTTAGAACAAGTGACGCAGAAGGTTTGGAAGAGAGGACGGTTTATTACAAGAGAGACATCATCAATATTATCCCTAAAATATTAATTAGTAGCAATTAATACATATTTAACATTCTTTTCCCATCAGAAAATATTACTGAAAGGATGTTCATCATTTAGAAACTAAAATTATTAGATTGTGTGACTAAGCAGTTGAGGCAGATACCACTATTTGAGCATTCATATTTTCTAAAAAATGGGCAATTTACCTCAAAATTCCCTCCTAGCTCCTCTTGCAGTTATCCTAATTATATCAATCTAGTTGGAGCAGATAGCACAAAAATTTTATAAGCATTTCTATTCACTTTCATTATTATTTTGCAGCTGAGTAGCAGTGTTAAAATATCAATAAATTATTATCAACAATAGAGATTTTAGAATATAATTACTTTTATGGACATTTTTCTTGTTAATGTGAAAATGCTGTTATTCTTAACTCAAATGTATTACCCATCTTTTCTGCCTTAGTAAAATGTTTGATGAACCAAAAGGGCATTATTTTCTCTCACAAAATTACAATATATCTTTTCCCCAAACTTACAGGTAAATGTTTTCTATTCGATTTTTGCTCAAAGTAATTTTTTAAACAGGTTGTTATTATGCTCCCAAATGTATTTGAATCATATTTACATTGGTTGATACATACATTTTCTAAAGCAATCAACATATGGTGCTTTCATGACTGCTCTGGTTCTAAAACCTCTTCTGTATTTCATAACTGGTAGTCCACCAGGCATGTTCAGTTTCACAGATAAAACCGTTCACAGTCACACAAACAACATTTCTATCATAAAATAATGAAGGGACTAGTGCACCATCATTGATCTAACCTTGTTTGGCGATCTTTTGCTGCTGTGTTCCTACCTTGACTAGCGTGGGATCTTTAAAGCATGCGTGCATCTTCCCAGAAATAGCGTATATAGCCTGGAACCAGGCCCTAGGGTTCCATTTGTGCTTACAGGAAAACCTCTGACTGCCAAACTCTAAATGTTTTTCTGCCGGTTAAGACTGAAGCAGATAAATGTAAAATAAAAACAGGAAAGGTTTTCTGCTACAAAGACTAGATTCTTTTTCTTGTTGCTTCTGTTTAAATTCATCATACTCTAGTTCTACGTCAAGGTACGTATCCACTCGTAGTTTATTACAAAATAAATGTTAATTTCCAATTGAATTTTTTCTGACTTTTTCCATCTGGTGGACTTATATTACTGTTAATGGACACATACAATGCATATATTATGTTATTAACTGAAATAGCTTTAAAATTAGTGCACTATTTAATTTGCCAGTTAAACTGGTAGAGTGGCCTCTCTTTAATTGGGGAAGACATATTTATTGGCTTTTTAATTCGGTATTTTTAACTTGTCTGGCAGCAAATGTAAATCAGTTGGGAAAGCATAAGTCTATTAATTAGCTGAACTGATTTAGGAGAGACAAAAGTCTCTTAATTTGGATAACAGGTTTTCCATCAGGAAGAATACAGATTATTAAGTTATTCACAATTCTAAATACTCGGAAATGAAATTGTAGACATGAAGATTACTACACGAGCTTGTCTGTTTTTTTTAAAGGATTATTTGATATTCCTTTGGACTGCAGCAGTTGAGTGCCATTAGCTGTATTTGCTAGAGCCATGTTGGGTCTTCTCAGAATGTATTCTGAATTCAAACCGTAATCCATATGTGACAGACACAATTTAGACTTCTATGCAGTGTACTGTCAATTTGCAATCATAATAAACAGGGTTGACCTTTTTGGGTACAAGCATTTTCAAAACAATTTTAATGAACAAATTTAGAAAATTTGCATATTAAATCACTTAATCTTTTAATATAAAATGATTTGAGAGTAAGCCTGTGGTATAGTAAGATGAAACCCAGACTCTTTGTTATCCATTCATTCACTTGAGGTCACTCACATCTATATAAAGAATTGGTTAACAATTTTTAAATTAAATTGGTTGATTGAGAGTCACCTTATTGATCAAATCAGTTACATTATTTGATTTCAGCTTGTGATCTCAGTGGCACTTGTCAATTTAAATGCTGTTTTTCATTGTGAAGATTGGCCCATTCGTTTAGCCTTTGGCTTTGTTCTGAACTTAATGCTTTTATGTGAACAGTTTTCTGATAGGTTACTTTCTTTAGATTTTCACTGAAATTAAATTCAACTCTTCAAAAATAACTTGTTTAAAAAATTCAAGTAAATATGTAATATAAAATGTGACAGTCCCCTTCATAGCCCCCCAGTGTTTTCCTCCCCCATTTTGCTCTCCGGTCCATAGGTAATCACTGTTATCAACATGCTTTCGGATTTCTTTCTAAGTATTTATTCAATGACTTGTTCATTCAATAAGCCAACATTTTAAGTACTGTCATGCAGAGTGTCATATCCATTTGTATGTGTTGGGCACATTCGTATTTTTTATAACATGAATTTGGTCACACTCTACAAGCTGTTCTATAACTTGTTTTTTTACTTTTTATTTTCAGTAACTTTTTCCATAGAGGTACATATAGACACAACTCATTTTCTTTAAAGGCTACATAGACCCATACTAGGTGTGCAAAGTAATGTACTTTGCATATACAGGGGCATATGAATTCATTCCTTTTTGTTTGTTATTTCCCAAAAATGCTGTAATGAAAAGTTTGTCCTTGCATGCAAGTCAGGATTTCTGTAGATTATCCTTCTAAGAGTAGAATTGCTAAGTCAAAGACGATGCACATTTATAACTTTGATATTTTGGTAAGTTGCCTCCTGCCACATTTATTTCCATTTTAAATTCCTCTAAAAGCAGATGATGGTTTTGTTGTCCTGTACTCTTGGTGGAGCTGGAAGTCATCAAATCTTAATGATAGGTATATAGTAAAAGATGTCTTTTAATTGAAATTTCTTTGATTTTGAGTCTTTGAATTCAGGGAATATGAATTTATTCAAGTCATGTTTTATTCCTTGTATTTAGTATATTTAATGTTTTGTGTTTTTCTTCATAAGTAATACATATATATGTATATAGTTCTACTTTGTTGGTATTTAAATGGGGATTTAGAAAATTCTTTATTTCTCTCAGTGAGTATTTCTTTTCTTCTGGCAGTGGTTTTAGAAATCCGAGTCTTCCAATGGCTTTGGGGTGGCTGCAGGGAATACAGAAGATGTATGCCTGGGCAGGCTTTCTTTAATATTGGAGGGAAACTTCCTTTCTGTGCAGTGACGGGTTGTACCTTTGAATGAGTAATTCCTGAGAGTTGTGATAAACAACCGTGGTTGGAAGGGATCTGCCACCTAAGAGGCCAGCGGTGTCGGGGAGGTGAACTGCAGGCTCTTATGTAGCGGTACAGACAGTGGATTAATGCCCCATTGCTGTTGGGCCTCACGGTAAAGGCACATTATTCCCTCTGCGGTGTCAGAGCTCAGCGCAGAGCCCCACACAGCGGGTAGGTTAGCAATCATAGCATCAGTGTTAAACTAATCACGAAATCCACGTGGAATTAAATGGGACTGAGAGATTATCATTCCTTTTTAAAATAAACGGGTCTTAATATCCGCTTTGGAAATTTGTGCCTGGTTGTGACCCCTGAGCATGAGATGGGGATTTGAACAATAATTGAACTTTATCATTATTGTTTTTAAAATATACACAGAGGGTTAGCTAGCTTAGGTGACAGTCTAAAAACGGGAACTATGCTTTATGGCTAACATAGGCATTATGAAGAAGTTTGTTATACAATTTGTAAATATTCCTGGAGGCATAAATGATAGCTTCAGAGTTATCAACAGAAAGAAAATAAATGTGAGGGTTTTACTGCCCTGCTGTTATGGGAAGGAGTATCTGAAAGCATTTATGCAAAGGTAATTTCCTTTTTTTGTATTTACTTTTATTGAGCTAGTTCATTTCAAGCAAACCCCCATACATTTTGGAACCAAATGTATATGCCCTCGAACAATATACATTTTGGTGTTCAAGCAGTGTCTTCTGAAAATTCTGGTGCCAACATTTATTGAGAGGAATACAGTCTATGTAATTTCTCCTGTATCTTCAGATTTGGGTGATATTTTAGAGCAGTCCAGTCACTACAACTTCAAGTTAACAGCTTAAGTAAACAATTTAGTTTTTACTGTCATAAATTAATTATTTGATCTATAGCCAAAATTTGGCATATCTGTGGTTCCCTAGATTCATGGGTATGACGCTTTTCCTCCTAGGTGTTAATTGATGAGAGTTTGGGAATCACTGGCTTACAAAAGAGAATAAATGCTGTAAAATTAACATTTAAAATAACTTCACGGAGGAAAAATTTACCTGTTAAAATGCACCCATTTCAAGTGTAGCATGACTTCTGGCAAATGTCAGCTGTGTTACCCCTACCAGTCCTCAGAAAGATCACTTGTGTCCTCTGCTGGTTATCGCCTGCTCCCTTGTCCCCGGGCAATCGCTGATCTGCTTTTGCCACTGTCGATTAGTTTTGCCTGCTGTAGAATTTACTGTAAATGAACGTAGCTTTTTGTGTCTGGCTGCTTTCACTCAGCGTAAAGCTTTTGAGATCTGTACATGTCGTTGTAGATATTAAAAAGTCCATTTCTTTTATGTGCTGACTAGGAACCCATTGCGTGGAATTACAGTTTTCCCACTCACCCATTGATAGACATTTGCGTTATTTTCAGTAGGGGTGTATTAAAAAAAAAAAAAAAAAACTTTTAAGAACATTATGTGCGAGTCTTGGTGTGGACATACGTATTCATTTTCCTTCATTAACTACCTAGCAGCATGATTGCTGGGTCGTATGGCAAGTATACGTTAGCTTTGTAAGAAACGGTGAAACTGTTTTCCGGGGCTCTGCCATTTTACATTCCCACCAGCTGTGCAGGAGACTGAGTGTGACTCCACGTCATGGCTGATACCAGACATTGTCAGCCTTTCGTTTTCAGTCGTTCAGAACGTGTGCACTGGTACCTCATTATAGTTTTAATTGGAATTTCTCTGAAAACAGATTCTGAGAATCTTCATGAGCTTATTGATCATTTGTATATATTATTTTTTGAAGTATCCTATCCTTTGCCCATTTTTCATGGATTTGGTGGTTTGCTGGTAATTGGGATTTGCATGGAATAGCTTTTCTAATCCTTTACTTTTAACCCTGTTTCTTCCTTTATATTTAAAGTGTATGTCTTACAGAGAGCATATAGTTGAGCATTGCTTTTTTTTACAGTCTGACATTCCACATTTTATTTGCAGTATTTAGACCTTGACTATTATTGTAATTGATAGTATAAGTGGGTTTAAGTCCTCCTTGTTATTTATTTTCTATAAGTTTCATCTATTGTTTGTTCATTATTTAATTTTTCCTGACTTCTTTTGGGTTGAGTATTTTTCCTATTCTTCTATTTTGTTTATCAACTATATCATATTTTTAATTTTTAGTAGTTGCTCTATGGTTCACAGTTTGCTCTTTAACTTCTTATGGTATAGCTTGATATAATATATATCTTCATGTATAATGTAATAATCTTAAAACAGTGTACCATTTCTACCTTCCTTTCTTTGTCTTATTGTTGTCATACATTTTACTTTTGTATGTATTATAAATCCAGAATACTTCGCTATTATTTTTGTTTTAAACAATTATCTAATCAAGAAATGTTTTAAAGAGGAGAAAGTGCCTTTAAGGTATACTTACCTGTTTATCATCTCTGGTGCTCTTCAGTCCTTTTTGTAGACCTGGGTTCTATCTAGTATCATTTTCTTTTTGCTGAAGGGTTTCCTTTACTATTTTATTGTAGTGCCCCTACTAGAAGTAAATTCTCTAAGATTTTGTTTGTTTGAAAAAGTCCTTATTTCACCTTTATTCTTAAAGTATATGTTTCCCTGAACGTAGAGTTTGAGGTTGACAGTTTTTTTTCTCAGCACTTTAAAAATGATGTTCTATTGTCTTTTGGATTGCATAGTGTCTCATGAGAAGTCTGAGATCACATCTTTGTTCCTTTACATGAAATATGTCTTTCTGGTTGTTTTTAAGATTTTCTTTTTTATCATCTGTTTTCAAAATTTGATTATATGCCTTGGTATGATTTTCTTTGTGGGTATACATCTTGAGACTTGTTAAATTTATTGGATCTGAGGATTTAGAATTCTATTAAA